>NW_020862294.1:0-70423 GCF_003713205.1 Coffea eugenioides | reverse complement strand
AAGAATTTAAACGGGACTGACCCGAACAGAATTTAAACGGGACTGACCCGAACAGAAATTTAAACGGGACTGACCCGAACAGAATTTAAACGGGACTGACCCGAACAGAAATTAAACGGGACTGACCCGAACAGAAAATGTAAATGGGATAGACCCAAATAAGCTTTTAATCATGGGACTGACCCGAACAAGCTTTTAATCATGGGACTGACCCGAACAAGCTTTTAAAATCATGGGACTGACCCGAATAAACTTTTAATCATGGGACTGACCCGAATAAACTTTTAATCATGGGACTGACCCGAATAAGCTTTAAATCCCATGGGACTGACCCGAATAAAATGAAAATCATGGAGTGCTCGCTAGTGGGACTGACCCACGGCTAGTGGCGGTGGCGGTGCAAAAAGAAAATGCTCACTAGTGGGACTAACCCACGGCTAGTGGCGATGCAAAAAGGAAATGCTCACTAGTGGGACTGACCCACGGCTAGTGGCTGTGAAAATGAAATGCACACTGGCGGGACTAACCTCACGCTCCAGTGGCAATGAAAATAAAATGCTTACTGGCGGGACAAACCCAGCTCCAATAGCAATGAAAATGAAATGCTTACTGGCGGGACAAACCCAGCTCCAATAGCAATGAAAATGAAATGCTTGACAATCGGACAGTGGGATCAAACCCGAGCCTGCCGTGATGAACTTGATTTGATTTTTTGATTTTTTGATTTTTGATTTTTTTGATTTTTTGACTGAGAGAGACTTGTCGAAATAATTTGCCCCAGTGTGATGAATTGGTCAGTGGGATTAAACCCAAGCCTGCCCAATGGGAAATTGACGGCACGAAGTCCAGGCCCAACGGGATCTTGTGAAGTTGGCGGCACAAAGTCCAGGCCCAACGGGATCTTTAGAATGTTGGCGGCACGAAATCCAGGCCAACGGGATCTTGTGGAAGTTGGCGGCCACGAGTCCAGGCCAACGAGATCTTGTGAAATGGCGGCACGGAAATCCAGGCCCAAACGGGGATGATCTTTGGATTGTTGGCGGCACAAATCCAGGCCAACGGATGATCTTTGAATGTTGGCGGCACGAAATCCAGGCCCAACGTGATGATGTTGGCGGCACGAAATCCAGGCCCAACTTGATCTTTGAAATGTTGGCGGCACGAAATCCAGACCCAACGTGGTGATGTGATGTTGGCGGCACGAAACACAGGCCCAACTTGATATTTGGAATGTTGGCGGCACGAAGTCCAGGCCCAACGGGATTTGGTGAATGGTCAGTAGGATAAGACCCAGTCCTGCCATCCAATTGGTCAAGAAATTGAATTTGATTTGTCAAGAAACAAGAAATTAAATTTGACTTTCCAAGAGACAAGAATTTGAACTTGATTTTTTATTTTTGACTTTTGAATTTTTTGGATTTTTTTTTTTTGAGAGAATCTTTTTCAAAATAATTTGCCCCTGTGTAGGGCACTTTTCCCTTCTTTCTTCTTGCTTCTCTTTGCAGTATCGGCCTTCCGCCTCACTGGATGCTTTTCGTCATTTTGAACCATGAATACCTGCACAGGGGGCTTAACAAAGCATGACATGCACTTGAATTTCAAAATATTGCAACTACTATTCATAGAAAGAGCAGTGTGATTGATTTGAAAGTATATTACTTGGCTCTTTGACGAAATCCTCAAATGGACTATAAAACTTTGCCCTAGTGTGGGCTTATTTTGTGAAATCTTGGAAATAAAAATTTTACCCCAGTATGGGCCCATTTGATTGCAAAAAATTGGTTTGGATGTCTCTCCATTTATTTGAACCAAAAGAGATCGCACCTTCCAAAACTTAGAAAGTAATCATATATACAACGTGAAGAAATTTGAATGTTGAGTTCATGCAAAAATTTCATGATGAATCTCTCAGAATATCACCAAATTACAGAAGATTTCTTCCTCACCTTTAGCATCGGTGCTCAGGGTAACGGATCACCATTTCTTGTTGGCTCATCTGTCAGGACCAATCAAGTGACTTTATTTTTGATTTGGAAATTGCTAAAGGAAAATGGGAGGTCGAGATTTGTCTCATTTTGTGATCATTCGATATCACGTCTTCACGAAAGCAAAATAGTTTGTCACCCTTATTTTTCAAGAAAACTTAGTCAACATACAAGCTTGATAGGCTTGCAACAAAATGGGTAGAAACGATAGCTAAACATGCGAAAACTGGTTATACCCTTATGATCATGAGTGATTGATGGATTTCTTACGAGCATAATCCTCACTTTGGGTTGTCATGAAGGAATAAGTCAACGATGGACTTTATGAGCTTGTACTGTGGCTTGAAAACGATAGTTAAAGAATAAAACTTTCAAGGAAATTGCACCGAAGATCGCATTTTTCAACATTGCCCCTATTTTTGAACTCAAAGATCTCAGAATTTATTTGTATTTTTTCAACATTCACCAGGGACTTTCAGCATCAAATCTTTTTGCATTTTTCTTTTGCATTCGCTCTCTTTTCCCTTTCCCTCAACTTGGTGAGTTTTTACAGGGTGAGTAGCGTCAACCTCACACCCAAGCAATTCAGAAATACAGCTAAGATTTTCTGGCATCAGGAATTTTCTTGACAAGGCCATTGCAAAGAACAGAAGTCAGGACTTTCGGCTTTTGTAATGGGGTCAGGTGGAGTGCTTAGAAAAGTTAAGGCTTGAAAACGGATTTGAAAAGCGGTTTGAAAAATCTGAGATCGCATTGTTGCGTGCCAACCCTAATTTAGGGTTAAATCAGAATTTGCCCCAGTTTATGCTCACTTGAGGCTTTTCTTTTCATTTTCTTCTTTTTTTCAATTTTTCGGCCTTCTGCCATTCTTCTGAACTTTCACAAAATTTGCCCCAGTTTACTTTTTGAACTGAGGTTCTCTTTCCTTCTTTTGCTTTTGATTTTATTGCTTTTCACTCTTCTGCTTCTTGGAACTTTTCCTCTTTCAACTCAAACTTACCCCAGTGTGGGGTTTGCGATTCTCAGGGGTTGCCAAACGAAATAATTTATTCTGAAGGCTCAACAGGGATAACTAGGGATAGAATGTTTAATTGGAAAAGAAGATGGCCTGACTTGTATTCCGTTCCCTACAATAACTCTGAAAGGAAACTTTCGTTAATGCGAAATTTTTTGCATGTATCTGAATTAATTGACTGAGGATGACTCCTGTTTATTCATATCTATGAAACAGAGGTGATTTGCGGACACTCTTCTTTTCTTTTTCTTTTCCAAAATTGAAACCCAGGTAGAATCAGCTTTTCCCCATTTAGGGTTTTCTCTTTTGGTTTCAGCATTTTTCCCTTTCTTTTGGAAAACTCTCAAATCTCCTTCCCCAAGGTGGGGTGCGATCGTAGGTGCTTTTGAAAAGAACCACCCATTTTATCTCAAATGAGGATGCAAGGGATAAATAGTGTTTAGGTTGTAGAAACGATGGCCAAAGCATCATTCTTACACTTCATGACAACCAAAGTAACGAAATGTTCGTTGAGAATCCATTCCCTTTTTTGATATTTGAAAATTTTCCAATGTTGGTTAGTGATCATCAAAGCTCTCATTTGAAACGAGATTATTCTTTTGAAAACTCAAATGGGAGAGCAAATGATAAAAGGTGTATGGATAGAGAAACGAACGCTTGAAGTATCATTCCAAATTTTCAAAATATACAAGGATAATGCACCATTTTGCTTTCACTTGGATGTGAATTGAATATAATTAGACACAGTGAACATTTTCAAGCAAAAATTGTCCCAATCTGCACTTTATCAATCAATGTGACTGATTTTATTTGGGTGTTGAGTGGAGAGAAAAGGTGTCTCATTGAACCTTTTGAGTGACCCTTTTTTAGCACTCTTATTGGATAATTCGGATCAACAATTCTGGCGTACGTAAGGATTTTTGAAAGCAGACACTTGTGAATTTTCAGACCAGAGGTCGAAAAAAATCTCAATTTGGTCTTATTTCTTCAAATTCATCATGAAATCTCCAATGAGCAAAAGAATGAAATGTACATGAATATACACAAAACAATAATTGTCCAAAACTTTATTATTAACAAGATTAAAACAAAATTTGTCGTTCAATTATAATACAATGAGAAGGGAGAAACTTGTAAAGAGCTCCACATATACACTTTTCATCTGATTTTCTTTTGGAACAAAATGTATTAACAAATCAAATAAACAGAATTTTCCTTTGAAAAATAATTGCAAAATCTCTCAGAGGCTTTAGCGTAGAGCTTCCAGATAGATCATTTATGTTTTCATTGTAGGATCTGCCCAAGAATCACACAATACTCGCAATTTTGACACTTTATTAGATCAGAAGTGTCATCAGATATAGAAAAATATTTTCCTTTTATTGGAGTATTTTTACGAATGCAGGGGGAGGGGAAAACAAAAGAAAAATACCCAGAGTTAGTAATCAAGACTATAAAATCGGTATGCATGCCCTATGGGGGAACCCTTTTCGTGCCAAGGGTAGGCCTAGCATGAAAATGCAATCCTCCAGAGCAGACACTATACAATACCTGATGGATCCAATCAGCTTATGGAGTGAAAAATAATTTGAAAAATTTGGCCCATTGGAATGAGAAGAGACGCTTGTCAAAATGAGGATCTCGTCCGAAGGGATTGATCACTTTTGATCGATACAAGAATTTGCAAAAAAGCACGGGTTTGACTTTGACGAACTTCCTATCGAAGAGATTGGAATTCGTTTTGACAACTTTTCTCAGTGAAGCACGGGTCAAAACTCCAACTGATCAAATGGCTGGATGCAATGGATGTTTTTCTCAAAATCGACTAGGTTTCCCAATTTGGAATTCGATATCGAAACCCTAATTGGTCAATTGACAATTTATTAAAAATCGACCGGATTACCCTAAAAGGAAAACAGGTCAAATGAATTGAATGAAATTTAATTTATCCAAAATTAATCAAATCACCCTAACAAGGGTAAATCGATCAAATAGATTGAACGAAACTTGATCTATTCAAAAATCGGCTCGGTTGCCCTAAAAATGGGTAGATTGGCCAAATGAATGAAATTGAATTAGTGATTTATTCAAAAATCGGCCGAATGACCCTAAAAAGGGTAGATTGGTCAAATGAATTGATGATTTATTCAAAATCGACCAGGTGACCCTAAAAAGGGTAAATTGGTCAAATGAATTGATGATTTATTCAAAAATCGACCAGGTGACCCTAAAAAGGGTAAATTGGTCAAATGACTTGACGATTTTATTGAAAAATCGACCAGGTGACCCTAAAAGGGTAAATTGGTCAAATGAATTGATGATTTATTCAAAAATCGACCAGGTGACTCTAAAAAGGGTAAATTGGTCAAATGAATTGATGATTTATTGAATGAATTGGCAAAATGGATTGGTTGAATTGTCCGGCCATTGGCTATTCCAAAATTATTGAGGTGCATTGGTCTATGACCTTCTAAAAATCAAATTTTGGCCTCAATTTATTTATCGTCTCAATAGGAGGAATCATTTGTGAATTTCTTCAAATTAATGTCCTTCACGCAAGGGATTTTTACCAATTTTTGATAAAATGGCCAAAAAGTGATTATTAGATGCTCATATTCCAAAGATCACTCTATGAAAATGATCGGATCCTACCTTACCTTGTGCACTATCCCTTTGGATGGTACAAAATGTAAACGTGCAAGTCTCTTTGGATTAAGTATCCGAGACACAAGGTGGTTTATTCCTGACACGGGATCCCCTAAATGGCATTCCCTTTCTAGGGTTAATGCATGATGCCAGTTTATTAAAGCTATGTAAATATGCGACAAATATGACCTAAAGGACATAAATAATGCATCGAGGGGGAAAAGGTCTAAAATGAAATGTACTTATCGAAAATTAAGTGTAATGACTGAAATTTAAACATGTAAGTTATCTAGTGGGTAAGTCACTAAAAGAGTGCCAAAGAGGCCCCTTATTGCTATGGCACATGAATGCAGGCCAAGAAAACAAAAAAATGGTTAGTGCAATTGATAGTACACATAACACATTGGGAGCAATTAAGAAAAGAAATACAATAAAAACAAGTAAAAGGGGTGGAACTCCTTCCCTCGTGCCTAATGTGCTTAAAAAAAGGTGAGGCCGACTCTACCCTAGGTTATTCTAATATGGATGCATGAGGTTTGGTTCACTAATGCCTAGACTCGATAAAGCTTCGGCTCCCAAGCCTTCAGACCTAAAGGCGAAGGGTCATCACTCCCAGGGCCTTCGATCGGTGGCTCGAGTGATCCCTTAGGTAGCGCTATGGGCGCAGAGCACACCATCCGCCTACCTAAGGCAATCAATCCTAATCCTACAAGGCGGTGTGGGATGGCGCCCACGAAAATAAAATAAAATGGGATAAAAGCAAGTAAACGTGCACGTATGAAGTGTTCCCCTATTTTGAGGGAAGGGGTTGAGAACCAACGCGAGGCTCTAAAGGTGACACACCCCCTCCCAAATGCAATGCAAGCGCGAGATAAACAAGTAAACATACATCCAATCAACCAATCACATTACGTGAGTGAGGGAATAGTTGGATACGCGCGCGAGGCAAAAGGCCCTAAAAATGGAAAATGCAACCCTAATATCCAAATACTATGCATAAAAAGGGTAGAAAAGGAAAAAGAATAGCCAAATCAAATGCTCGGACCCACTTAGGAAGTCCCCAGTGGAGTCGCCAACTGTCGCGCCCCACTTTTTGAATGTGTTGTGGTGTTGTGTGTGAACGTGTGCAAAATGAAAAGTAAAAGGCCATAGGACTTGATAATGCGACGGTTTGGCCATATAAAGTTCAAAAGAGTTTTTTGTATCAAAAATGGAGTCGCCACTTGGTATAGAGTTAGGGTGTACCAAGTCACCCAAAAATGATTTTTGTTTTTGGAAGAAAAAAAAAAAAAAAAGTAAATAAACCCTTTTGGAGAACTTTTGGGTCTACGTAACCAAAAAGAGGGATCGGGGGTCACATTTGATGAGGGAGAAGGCAAAGGCAAGGCCTAAGGCACTCCCTCACCCTAGCCAAGGCTAGTTGCGTGACTTAACCTAACTTTTCCTAATTTTTCTACACAAGATATGTATCGCGTGTTGGATATGCCTATATGAATGCAAAAACCTAGACCTAGGGGGACATGGGGGAAATTTCTCTTCAAAGGTTGAGTGGTGCCAATCACATTAATTGCGAAGCCCACTAATGAGCCTTTGGAGAGGTCACACATAATCCTAAATGACGTAAAAAATGAATGGAATGCATATCATGAAAATGTAAGTTTGTGTGAAGTGAGAAATATGATAAAAATAATAAGATGCAAGTGGAGGTGTGCAAATGTCTTGACAAGATAAGGTGAGTAAAGAATGATAAGGTGAAAATGCCATAAAGTGCATGTGTGCGAATGATATGGTATAGAGTGTAAGTAGTTGAATGAAAACGTGTAAAATTAAAGTAGTGTGAAGTGAGAATGTAGAAAGAGGAATGGAATATAAAGTAAGTGATAGTGAATGAATAAAATGCATGAATCCCATAGGAATGCATTAAGATGGGAACGGGGAGTCCTAACTTTGTGACTTTATTCTTCCCTTTGACTAGAAGGGAGAACTAGCGTGCTAAGGCTATTAGGTAGCCACACTCGCTCGTTTCCCTGGTCAAAAGGGGACTCTTCAAGCAAATGTACCCTACAACTAGCATGAGATGCAAAAATCCTAAAATGAGGGGAAAAGGGGTTCGAGGAGCATGCCAAATGATAAAACTAAGAAAAATGCATGATATGTAGTGAACATGCAAGTATGCACTAACGAAAGGGGGACGGCCTATTGGGTCTAGCGTTGGACTAGCCTTTTCTAAGAATTTCCTACTAGCGTTGGACTAGTGGAAACGGGACAATGAACCACAACTAGCGTTGGACTAGTGTGGTGACGAGAAAGGGGGTCACAACTAGCATTGGACTAGTGCGGTGACGTCCATTCATCCATCACATTCATTCATGACTAAAAAGCGAGTAGACATGCGATTCACTTATAAACACGTAGCACATAACACTTAGCATGCTCGATTAGATGCAAGGGCCTAATAAAGCAAATTAACACATAACAACCAAAACAAGCAACAAACCTATTACATTTGCTAAACTAAAGCAAAAAGGGGAAGGGGAAATGGACAAAATGCTCTCCGAGCCCTATCTATTACAAGCCAAGAGGTGTACACATACCCCATAATGAATAACTTAAATAAAAAGCAAAGTAAAATGAAATAAATAAAAAGAATTAAGGAAAGGCAAGGGAAGCAAGTAGACATGCAATTCTCACTTAGCACGTTGGGTCACATAGGAGAGACAAAAAAGGGATAAAAGAAGTTATACCTTCCTTGAATTGATGCCTTAAATAGAGTGAAATCACTTATTTATCCTCCAAAATAAAAGAAATGGTCAAGGTACCAATTTATTTGGAAAAATTAAAGAAAATAGGCAAACACAAGCTCACTTGGTCATAAAGCCCCTAAAGTCGTGACTTAAGTGCAATTGACAAAGCATGGTAGTTAATTGAAGCAAAGCAAGCAATGACATTGCAAAAATTAAAACTACTAAGGATCAAATTGATGAAATTATTCAATTGGTTGGGCCATAGTAGGACAAAGGGAGATTTGGGGGCCAAAGTATAATTTTTGAAAATTATTTCATGCAATCTTCATGCAAGCTACGTAAACACAAAGTTTCTGCAGCTATTTTCTATTAAGCTTGAATTAGCCAAGAATGAAAACTGCTGCACTTCTCATTTCCAAGTTTTGATCAAAACCATTCCATCTAAGCATATAACCATTCCAGCATGTAGGGTTAAGACAACAACTCTTATTGCAAGATTAAGACAGCAAATCTGGGATGATAGCTGCTAGGGGGCAACGGCTAAACAGAATGCAGCAAAAGACTCGGCAATCCCAACACAAGAGTGCAGCAAAAATCTGCTGCACTTCTCTATGACTTTACAACTTATTAACTACCCAGAAATATTACATTAGATTTCAAAAAAAAAAAAACATAAAAAACATCATAAACATTAGATTAAACCATGCAAGCTAATAACCCATATAGTTAACAAATACTCTAAACCAACATGACTGGATAGGAATGCAGCAAAAAAAATGACACTTGCGGCTATACTACGGTAGCTAGCAGTTTCATTTCTTCCTTACCCAGTTCAGGGGTATTCATGCAAGATGACACAAGACTGGACATTTCCTAAACTAAACAGCCATAGCCATGGAAGTTCAGGAAACAACAGCAAAAGGAAGAAAAATGCAGTCCGGCCGAATCGTCAAAGCTGCAGCAGAATTTCTGCCATGAATTTTGCAGCTCATTCCACGCGGTTTCTCCAAACAAATTGCACCAAGCTCATGGTTTATCAATTCAAAACAATAAAAGTCTCAACCCATTTAATCAACAAAATCTGGACAAGGTTACTGATTTGTCGACAAAGAGAAAACAAAAACATGCAACAACAAACAAAAACATGAAACCAGAAACAAACAAATGTGCTCAGACTTTGGTTAGAACAGCTAAGATCCTAAAAGGCAAAGAAGGCCACGGCTGCCACGGCTTTTAACTACTTATTGTAGTCTAATGATATGTTGCACCTTGCTACTTAAAATGGTAAACAAGCATATACATGGCATCATCATCACCCAACACGCCAAAGCAAAAGAAAAAGTAAGCCCAGCAAGTGCTTGCCACAACGATCAAACAACAAACCAACCAAAGGAAAACTCAACCCATCCCAGGAACTTCAGCAAAAACCATCACTCGACAACTCTTAACGGAACTAAACACTTCAAGCTAACAAAATGGAATCCAAATCAGAAGGTAAATACCAAACACATGATTAACATTCAGGCTTCGCCCAGATAGCATGCGATAATCTTAACCAGACAAACAATCACAAATATAGAAAAACATGGTATTTCACTCAAATATAGACAATCAAAACAGACAGGTTAAATGAGTAATTGTTGCAGCCAAACAAAGAAAAAGAAAACGACATACCTGAACTGCTACAACAAATTGAAAGTTTCAGTCCTGTTGCAGCTGGGTGGTGGTGGTGCTGGTAGTAGTCGACGGACAGCAGCAGCAGCAAATGCGGACTGGTGGTGGGAGGTTCGCGAGGGGTGGTTATGGCGATGAGCAGCGATTGCTCTGCTTTCCTTTTCTTTGTTTCTATCTCTCCGATCCTCTCTCTCTCATCGCCTCCCCTACTCTATCTCTCAGCCAGTAAACCCTCCTATCTGTTTCTTTTCTAGCTCTCTTCCGCCACTCTCTACTCTCTTCACGGGTTGTCCTCTCCCTCAAACCCCCGAAGCTGCTTTCTTCTCTTTGCAGCCTTTCCTCTGTCGTCCTTCCTATCCCCCCTCCAGATTATCTCAGCTTTCCAGCCCCCAAAACCTTTTCTTTCATTCCCTTCTTTAGACTTCCGTCCGTCCTCTGTCCAGCCGTCCTCGATGCCCGTAGCTTTCCTCTGCGTTTTTCTCTATCCCTAGCCGTCACTCCTCAGCCTTCCTCTATCTCCCCCTCCTTGCGGCTGTCAGCCTTTCTTTCCTTTTATATCCGAAGGAAACCCTAAAACCCTCAGCTATCCTCTGCTATATTTGCAACCAAGGACTGTCCAAGTTCTCTCTTTGCAAGCTGCATAGAAACGAAGCTTGCATTGCCGCGGCTTTGCTCTTTTCTTTTTTTCTAAATGAACCAATCAAAAATAAAAGATAAATTAAGTGGAAATGACTAAAATAGATAAATAAAACCAAATAAAACAAAATTGCTATTTTTCCCTTTTCCTTTTTTCTTTTCTTTATGATTTTTCTTTTTTCATTTTTTTTTCAAGAAATTCTATGCTAAAAACTTAAAAATAAAAATAAAATTAGAAACTAAAAACTAAAAAAATCGAATAAAACGAACACGACAAATGAAAAACTAAAAATAAACAGTAAATGAAATTACACCAAAATTTGGTGTCTACACCCAATACGTAACGAGTGAGGATGATTTTGCCCCCCATTGACAGCATCTTTGAACTCCAGTGAAATAAGCGCTGCCGCATCCTAGACAGTAGACCATCAAAGATCGCACTCGTAACCCTGCCCCGTATCAAGGGGATTCCCAGGTAACTGAAGGGAGGTTGCTGCTCTTTAAAGCCAAGAAGTGCCCTGATAATCCCCCGTTGAGACTCTAACAGCCTCGAGGATGACGCGAAGGAACTCTTACTGAGATTTACCACCTGCCCCGAATATGCCTGATATAGGCGTAAAAAATCCTAGATTGCTGACAACGCGTCGTGGGAGCAGCGAGTAAAGATAATTGTGTCATCCGCAAAGGCTAGATACGGAACATTCGGCCCCGCAGTCACAAAGTAGCGGCTCTTTTTAGCTTCAAACAACTGCTGGATACCCCTACCCAAAAATTCGGCTACAAACAAGAATAGCGCAGGAGATAATGGGTCCCCCTGCCGAACCCCTTGAGAGGACTTGAAAAGCCCAGTCTGCTCCCCATTCACCAAAACCGAAAACCACGAATTGGAGAACGTCCGAAATAGCAGGTCCACCACACCTTCCTCAAATCCAAACTGACGGAGCATGAATAACAGAAAGGACCAGTCAACCCGATCATAGGCCTTCTCCATATCTAGCTTAAGGATCACGTTTGGGTCTGCCAGCCTCCTATCAAGCTCGCCCATAACTTCCTGTGCAAGCAAAATATTGTCTACGATCCCCCTTCCTGGAACAAAGCCCGCTTGCCAAGGTGAGATCAGGTTTGGCAACAACCGATTGATCCTGTTAGCGAGTATCTTAGAGACGATCTTCGAACTCACATTGCACAGACTGATGGGTTGGAATTCCCTCCATTGTGATGCTCCCTCAGTCTTTGGGATGAGAATCAGAAGAGATTTCGTCCAACCTCGAGGCTGTTGCATTCCCTTGAAAAAATCCTGGACCGCCAGCACGAGATCCTCTTTGATGATGCCCCAACAACTTTGGTAGAAACCCGCCCCAAAGCCATCCGGGCCCGGAGCACTATCAATATCCAAGCCAAACACCACAGCCTGAACCTCTTCTTCGGAAGGCATGCCCTTCATCATCTCATTCTCCAACCTCGCTACCTTCGGCACCTCAAAAGGGAGATCTGGTATTGGGACCCTCTGTCTAGTGGACAAGAAGAGGTCCGAGTAGAACTGCACTGCGGACGCCTTAATGTCGTGTTCAGTTTCCAACCATCCCCCATCATCCCGCTTTATGCGTGAGATAAAGTTGGAGTTACGCCGTTGTCTGACAAGGGCATGAAAGAAAGCGGTATTCGCATCCCCCTCCTTGATCCATCGAACCCCTGCCTTTTGCCTCCAAAACTCGCATTCAACCGACAGCTCCCTATTGTATCGAGCCCTAGCTTCATGGAGGCGAAGCTTGGACTCATCATCCCTGCGTTCATCGAACTCCGTCTCCCTTTGTCTCCAAACCCGCTCCGCAGATGCCACATTGGATGCCACATTCCTAAAGACCTCCCGGTTCCAGCGTCTCAGAGATTGGCATACTCGGTATAACTTGTTTGAGAACTTGACCATTCCTACTCCTTGAACCTCCATGTCCCATGCCTCTTTGACCACATCCTGAAACAGATGGTGCCGGCGCCAGATGTTCAAGAAGCGAAAGGAAGCTGGCACCGGCGATGCGGCTCTGTACTTAACGAGGAGGGGGGCATGATCTGATCGCCCCCTCGCTAGGTGCGCGACCCTAGAGACCAGATAGACCTCCAACCACTTGCCGTTAACTAGTGCACGGTCCAGACGCTGCCAGACAGAGCCATTCGTCCACGTGAACCTTGGGCCATCAAAGTCGAGGGCAGAAAGTCCATACTTGAAAATGGAAGCATTAAATTCCTCCATGTTTCGGGCATTCGCCGGCGCCCCTCCTTCCCGCTCCTCCAGTGCGGACATAACATTAAAGTCGCCTGCTGCCATCCATGGCTCTCCAGCAGGGAGATGCTCCGCCACCTCCTCCATGGCCTCCCACAGCGGCCTTCGCCCCACTCGAGTGCACTTCGCGTAGATACCCGAAATACTAAACGTCGCCCCCGAAGCAAAAGTAACCCGTGTATGCACCAGTTGTTCAGCATATTCTCTCCAATCGACGCGTACCATATGCCCCCAAAGAGCCCAAATTTTTCCATTTATAAAGCTACCTGTATGTTCAAAATGCAATTCTCTACGAACCCTTTCTAACTGAGCCAGTTCAGACATAGGTTCTATAAGAAGCAACAAATGAACAGAGTACTCGCGACAAAGCTTCCGTAGGTACCGTAAAGAATCCCTACGGGAAGCGCCTCGTATATTCCAAACTAAGATATTAATCGGATCTAACATGGGAACGCAATTCATAAGAAGTGTGAGATACAAGTACCTGCCCGGCGCCCGCTTTCCGTGGCCGACCTCGTCCCCGTTTTGGTTCAAGCGGTGGCTCACCCATCAAGTCCACGACCAACACCATGTCCCCTGCTGCCCCCGGCGCCTCCGGCCCCTTGTCGGCGCTCTCTTGAACAGGCCCGCCTTGAAGTCGTGCATTCAACTCCTGCTGGAATTGCTTAAATTGTCTCCATGACCCCTTTAGCGTCCCCGCAGGCTCCGCCGATCTACACCGAGTTAGCCGTTGGCCCTCCGCGCGTCTCGGGGAGATAGCACTACCTGGTGAATCCTCATCCGACTCCTCCATGAGTTCCAAAGCAGCAAAGGAGTTCCCGTGCATGACGTCCAGCTGCTGCAATGCAGCTCCGCTAGCTCCTATAACATGGACCTGCAGATCCTTCTCTTCAATGGCTAAGACCACTGGCTGTGCAGGCTGCTCGCCAGTAGCCAGCAGCGGGGCGGATTGTGGCAGCGTGCCATCGACAACCAGAGACTGTGCTGCGATGGCGATGCCATCAGCAACCAGCTCTCCTTCAGCGGGAGCCTGTTCAGACGTGACGTGTGTTATCAGCGGAAGCGACGCCGGCAGCTGCTGCACCATGGAGGCATCAGCGCTCAGTGCATCCTGGTCCTCTTCCGTGAATGGGACTGCATTGTCAGCCCCCAATGGGCGGGCTTCCGGCCGGTCTTCAAGTTGGGGACCTTGTAGACGCGGCGCCGGTTCAGGAGACTGGGGCTCCTCCGCATGGGTCTGCACACTCCCCTGCTGCTTGGGATGCGCTCGTTGGGAAGCCTTTGCCGGCCGCAGGGCGGGGTTCTTCCTGAAGCACGTTTCCTCCGTATGTCCAAAGGTGTGACAGAAGGCGCAGTGCGTAGGAAGATTTTCCCAGACCACTGGTTGCCAGAACCCATAACTGTCATCACCAATCCAAACACGCTTCGTCGGAGCTGCTGCAACGTTCACCTCCACCAGAACCCTGGCCACCGAGGGGCGACGGAGGTCGGTAGTGGCAGCATCAATGCGCAGCGGCTGGCCCAGCGTCGCCGCCAAGCGCAACAGCTGGGACCTCTGAAAAAAAGGCAGCGGGAGTTCTGGGAAGGAAACCCAAACCGGAGCAATGGCAATTTCCTGGTTTGCCTTAAAATCTAACGACCACTTGGAGATCGACATGGGAGAGCTTTGTATATACCAGATCCTGCGTGCAAACAACCGTGTATAGTCCTCTTCCACCGCTGGTCTGAGCAGCACATGTTTGGAGTCCAAGAGACCCACCACACAGTCGCCTTTCAATCCGAGAGAGGTAATGAACTTCCTGATGGTCTCCATTGCTGGTCTGCTGAACGGGAACCGCCCAACCAGAGCATTCTGAAAGGGCTCCGACAGCTTCACGATTTCTTGTCGAGAGAGGCAAAGTGCAGGCTCTCCTCTGAACGATGACACCACTCCTAGCGCCTCAGATTCTGTTGTCGCCGCCGAAGAGGCCACTGCCGCCGCAAAGGACAGCGGTTCCCCGCCATGCGGGGGCTTCTCCCACGGCCCCATGGCCGCCATGCCGAAAGCGGCGGGTGAACCCTAAAGGATGTTTCTATGTTACCTACGTTTCCTATGTTTCCTACTTCTTCGGAGCTTTTTTGATTGATTAAATTCAGCCTTGCATTCTCTATGTGTAGCGACTTCCAACTGTTAAACATTATTTTTCTATTATCTAAAAGTCATTGAAACAATTGGAGCTCAGCGCATTTAACACAAAAAATATTAGCATAATTATTTTTTAGCAACAAAGAAATAAATAAATGGTGCATAGAAATAGTAATAGTTGTTGTATCCAAAAAGCATTAAACAAGTTTCCAATCAAGGAAGTTTCTATTTGTATTTTAGCTAATATAGAGGAATTTGGAGCAAAATGTATCCTTTTTTTTGTTAGATTATTAGATTATATTCACTAATAGCAAGCATCTTTCACTAATATAGAAAATTTCGGAAGAAAATTTATCATGAAATTTTTTGTTATGGTATGTTTATTAATACAAAGTAATAGTTAGGAAAAATGCCATTTAAGGAGGGGAAAAGCTCAAAGAAATAGTGATAGGTCATAATTTGTTACTAAATTTATAATTATGCTTCCTTTGAGTTTAGCCAAATATTATTTTAATTGTCGGATTCTACTTATATTTGGTTAATGGTGCTAATTGTAGGAAAAGGAGCAAAACATAATTAAAAGTGGCAATTTTCTAGTTAATTTGATGTTGGTACATTCGAGACCTACATTCAAGGCCAAAAAGTCGGGATTGATATTGGGCAATCTCCAAATCTGAATCAATTTCCTAATTTGATAGCTATCAGGACCTTCCTGATTTCGAGGGATCATTCTCAAATGATTGGGAGAGTTTTCAGAAAATTAAATTGTAATAGGAAACTCCTTAGGAATCTGATTGGTACTAGGAAACCAATCAATTGAAAAGTCAGCAAGTAGAATCCGTGGGCAGACCCATCTTTGGCAACAGCAATTTCTTGTCTTTTCTTTCCTTTGCACGGATTTGAGAGAGAAAAAGCCGGATTCCCGTTTGATTAGGACTTCAGCAAGCAACAATTTCGGGAAGGACTCTGCGAAGTACAACACGCGGCAGTCACTTGGTTTTTTTCTCCTCTGGGTAGTTTTTTTCTATTGTCAAACGTTGATACAATTTCCTTCAATGGAATTGCATGAGTTACTTGTGAGAACCCGTAACCTTTCCATTTTCTAGGTTTTATGATCTTTAATGGCATGTTTTCTGCATTTTCTTGCTTAGGAAAAATTTCTAGATAATTTTTATGAGTAAATAGAGTTTTTAGGTGATTTTTCTAGTAGCGAATAGTTTTTGAGAAATTAAGAGTATATATCGGACGTGGGACCCGCCAGTGCGGAAAGTTCGGAAAAATTCGGCCAACTAGGTTAAGTTTTGGATATTGGATTTAAATTATCGGGTGCTAAGAGATAATTTGAGGTTGCTATTTGGATTGGTGAGAGAGGAAACAAAGTGATAGAGATGCATTAATTATAGTGACAAGTGTCACTTAGAGAGTGGTTGGACTTGATGACCACTATTCACCTTTTACCATTTGACCAAATAAATCACAAAAATTACCAAAAATTCCCCATTTTCTTCTTCCTCTTGGCCGGCCACTTCAAGAAAAAAAGAAAGGGAAAAGCTCTCCAAGGTTTACTTCAATCTTGCTCCAATCTACCAAATCAACCATTGAATCTTGGTTTTGCTCCATAGAAACCCTTAAGGGAGTGATAGTGAGGTGTTTTGTGGAGTTGTTTGGAAGGCTAAAGTGACTAGTTGCTCTCTCTCTTGTGTTGCTAAGGTAAGTTGTGAAGGACCCCTCTCCTCCCTCTAATGATGCTTAATTCATGATTGGTGGTAGTATAAGATGCACTTTTATGGATTATATCTTGATTTTTGGTTGAATTGGTGAAGTTTTGTAATTTTTGGGGATTTTTCTGTTTTCATATGAATATGCTTATGTGGTCATGTATGATGATTGGAAATGATATTTAAGGAAGCTAGAAGGTGGAAAAAGTGATTAATTGCAAGCAATTTCTGTTTTGGAAGAAATTTGGAAAATTAGGGTTTTATGATTGTACATTCTGCCCGGTACAGTAGCTCATAGTTAGAGGCCGAATTGGCCTTGGGTTAAAACATGAAAGTTGTAGGGAATAATATTCTAAAGATGCCTGAAAAATTTCAGGTCAATCGGAGTAGCGTAGCTTAAGAAAAGATGGAATTACCCTTGCTACCTTTGTTTTACCCGAATTTGATAGTTGCGTCTGTAATTGGTTAATTTGGTTAGGAATGCTTCAGAATTGGTTGTTGAGGTCTTCTGATGAAATGTGGCCTTGTATCTTAGCTTTCGGATGGCTTTGGAATTTCTGGATTTGGACTTAGATAGCCTGATTTATGATGTTTGCACCAGAATGCGATTTGTGAACCTGTTTTTGCAGTTCTGGTGTAGTAGATTGCATTTTTGACCTGGTTACACTCGAAACTGGGCTGAGTGACCTTCTGCAACATTGTAGACCTATCTCTTAGCTTCAAAACGTTGTATCTTGCACCTCCATCCGATAATCGTAGTGCCATTGGTACCAAAACCGCAAAATGATGTCAAAAACTATTTTTTTTGGGTTAACACTTAACTCCATTTCCGGATTTTTCTGGTTTCCTCTACTGCTTATGTATGCTTATGGAACCCTATTTCGGTAGTATTTGGCATTGGTTTATAACTTGTAATCGAGTCTTATTGTACTTATTGGTATATTTTAGGGCTTGACTTTCCTTTCCGGTCATTTTCCTAGCTAAATTTTGTACTTGACTTGAAGCCTAGTGAACGGCTTTTGGAAATGAGATTATTTTTGTACGAGATGTTGGGACTGATTTGAGGAAATAATGAAACCATGACGGCTGGAAAAGTAAGCAAATTTAGGGGAAATGCTGTCCAATTTTCTAGGCCGTTTGGTTCCTTTAAGTTTGAATTGTCTTTTGGTAGAATGAAGGGCTTTTGGGTCCGTTTCTCTTTTGATTTGGCAAACCGTATATGTATCAACTTTTGAATACTTTTGTATGCCACTTTGGATTGTATATGCTTAATTTCAATATGTATATATATTTGATTGATGTTTGGTTGGATTTTGACGTGTCGGTTACTATTCATGACCGACTCCATTTTCGTTCGCGCGTTTGTATGTTCCGGACGTATTAGATCGCTCTAAACTGAACCGTTAGTCCTGGCGAGAGCTGGTCAGGCGGTCCGCTGAACCCTTTGGTTCGCCTTAGGGTGAGGTGGGGCTGTCACATTACTCTCAATGAAAAACTAAATCTCCGTTTTCTAGTCGAAAGTTAATTTGAAGACATAGTTCCAAACATCTGTGAGATCGAATTATTTTACTTATTTCTTTTATTCATTGGTATTCGTACATTTTCTGGTTTAATTGCTTATGATTGTTTTGTTATTTGAATGTCAAGGGCCGGATATTCAAATTAACCTAATAATCTACAGTCACATTAATTGATTGAATCCGTAATTATTCAATTGGTTAATATCAGTGGCGACTAGCGTGATTGGTTTCATGTTAGGGAAATATATGATCTAATTTAAATGAACCCTCGTAGCGTGTTTGTTGGTTAGGATTAGGTTTTTCTGATTATTAATGCAATCGAGGTCGTACCTAGGGTTGTTTCTTGCTTAGAGAAATAGTCAACGGTCGTACCTTGACTATCGAAAAAGTAAGGAAAGACTGATTATTTATCGCGTGTATGACAATTATAACCAATCTATTGATGAGTAATTGAATTATCTTTGCATCGATGATCAGTTGAATGGACCGTGTCTGAAAAGTTGCACATTTGACTAGAGTCGTATTGGTTATTGATTAATTCCTGTTTATATCTATTAGTTGTTTCATTAGTTGGTTAATTAGTCATTTTATATTTTCGAAAAACCCCCCATACTTTGGACTCTAGAAGAAACGAATTATCCCCAACCCCTGTGGATTCGACCCTGCTTACCGCTATATACAAAATTTGTATTTTTCTTGAGTAGGTAATTATTATTGCACAGGCTCGACACCTATCAAATAAGAAGGAAATAATAAATTTTGCTTTATATGTTGTTTGTTTAATCATCTATTGCTATTATTATTTTTTGGCTATGTAAAGCATACACAACTAATTAAAACTCACCATTATACTTTACAAAGACTTTATATGTTGTTTGTTTAATCATCCATTGCTATTATTACATTTTGACTATTTAAAAAGTACGCAAGTAATTAAAGCTCACCATACTTCGTTTTCCTTTTCAGCAATATAGAAAAATTTTGAACAAAATAGGTATTAAAATATTCAATTGAATTTGGGACAAAATTATACTAAAATTTATTTTTTCCATGCAAGTAATTAATTGATGCATAAAAATAGTAGTAATGAATTCCTGCTAAAAGTGTTATATAAGTGGACACTAAAGGGATCCTTTATTTATTTATTTATTTTTGGTCAAGAATGTAGATAAAGCTCACCATACCTCTTTTTCTTTTCTAGTAATGTAGAAGAATTTCGAACAAAATTGGTACTAAAATATTCAATTGAGTTTGGAACGAAATTATACTATTTTTTTTTTGAATATGTTCAAAAAGTGTTATATAAATGGCCACTCAAGGGACCGTTTATTATTATTATTTTTGGTCAGGAGTGTAGACAAAATTTGGAGCAGATTTTTTGGTGAGGAATGTAGATGAAATTTGGAGCAGAACTCTGTCGCGCCCCACTTTTTGAATGTGAATGTGGTGTGTGTGTGTGTGTATGATATACATGTGAACGTGTGCGAAATGAAAAGTAAAAAGGCCATGGGACTTAAGAATGCGACGGTTTGGCCATATAAAGTTCAAAAGGGTTTTTTGTATCAAAAATGGAGTCGCCACTTGGTATAGAGTTAGGGTGTACCAAGTCACCCAAAAATGAATTTTTCAAAGGAAAATGTAGAAAACCCTTTTTTTAAACGACTCCTAGTCTATGCAAATCAAAGAAAAAGGTTCGGGGGTCACATTTGACGAAGGGGAAGGCAAGGATAAAAATCCAAGGCACCCCTTCGACCTAGCCAAGGCTAGTTGCGTGATTTAGCCCCACCTTTCCTAATTATTCTACCCAAGGTATGTATCGCATGTTGGATATAACTATATGAATGAAAAAAGGAAAGAAAAATGCAATCCTAAATCTAAATGTTTCTTATGAGGCTTTTTGGTCCCAACCACATGAATTGTGGTGGCCAATAGGGAAAGCTCTCATAGAAGTCGTGGTAAATGCAAATGAGGACTTAAGTGTAAGTGTGTAAGTGTGAGAAAAAGAAATGTGTTCGTGTGCAAATGGATGAAAAATAGAATAGTAAATATATAAGTGCAATTTTGAGTGCCATTTGTGAGGTAAGAAATAAATAAGTGATAAAAAGGTGTTGAGGAAGTGTGGATTGAGAAAAGTGAAAAATGTGGTTGAAAGGTGAAGAGGTGATATAAAAAGAATGCAAGTGTATGACCCTAAGGGAATGCATCAAGTCGGGCACGGGAAGGACTCCTAACTTTACGACTTTGATTTTCCCTTGGATTAGAAGGAAAAACTAGCGTGCTAAGGCTATTTCGTAGCCAAACTCGCTCGCTTCCCTTATCGAAAGGGGACTCTCAAGCAAATGTACCCTATAACTAGCATGAGATGCAAAAACCTAAAAATGAGGGGAAAAGGGGTTCGAGGAGCATGCCAAATGATAAAACTAAGAAAAATGCATGAAAATGTAGTGAGCATGCAAATATGCACTAAAAAAAGGACGGCCTATCGGGTCTAGCGTTGGACTAGCCCTTTCTATGAATTCCTACTAGCATTGGACTAGTGGAAACGGAACAAAGAACCACAACTAGCGTTGGACTAGTGTGGTGACGGGAAAGGGAGCCACAACTAGCATTGGACTAGTGTGGGGACGTAAATTCATCCATCAAGTTCATTTATGACTATAGAAAGCCAGTAGGCATGCAAATCATCTACAAACACGTAGCACATAACACTTAGCATGCTCGACTAGATGCAAAGGCCTAATAAAGCAATTAAACACATAGCAACCAAAACAAGCAATGAAACAAAAGGGGAAGGGGAAAATGGACCAAATTGCTCGCCAAGCCCTATCTATTACAAGCCAAGAGGTGTACACATACCCCATAATGAAAAACTTAAATAAAAGTAAAAGTAAATGAAATGAATGAAAGGAATTAAGGAAAGGCAAGGAAAGCGAAGTAGACATGCATATTCACATAACACGTAGGAGCACGTAGGGCCAAATGAAGTGCAAATAAAAGGGTAGAGTGTACCTCCCTTGAAATTGGGCCCCAATGGAGTGAAATCACTTATTTATCCTCCAAAATAAAAGAAATGGTCAAGGTACCAATTTATTTGGGAAAATTAAAGGAAATGTTCAAAACAAAGTTCACTTAGTCATAAAGCCCCTAAAGTCATGACTAAAGTGCAATTGACAAAGTATGGTAGTTAATTGAAGCAAAGCAAGCAATGAAGTTGCAAAAAAAAAGAATTAAAGTGCCAAGGACCAAATTGAAGACATTCTTCAATTGGTTGGGTCATGGTAGGGCAAAGGGAGACTTGGGGGGCCAAAGTGTAATTTTTGAAAGCTTTCATGCAAGTTCATGCAATGTCTCTACGGGACAAGCTTCAGGAAATAAAGAAAAGAGCTCGCAGCTTCTTGTTCCCAAGCTTGCTGCAATTTTCTTAGCATTCCCACTCACACAAGCGAAATCATCAAAACACCAGAAGTTTAATTGTCTAAACCAACTAAAACAAACACAAAATCTTTGTTGCAGGATTTACGCAAAGAAACTCAAACTTGGCCGCCAGAAAAAAGGAAAATGCAGCAAAGTCTCTGTGATTTCTAAAAAAAAAACTTTCGGCCAGCAAAAATGTAATAGCAGGTATTGAGCAGATGTCATGTTGCGGCCTGCAATTATGCTATCCATCGTTGCTCTAAAATTGCAACAAGCACAGACATGGACTGCGGACAAAGCAGAACTCAAAAGAGTTCAAACCATTCCAGAAAATTCAGCAAAACAAAGAAAGGAAGCACTGCTACAACAAACCATGAGTCCAGGCTTATTGCAGCAAATTTTACGCCAATATATCAATCAGCTAGTTGCAATCTAAAGGCTAAGCAAGAGTATCATCTAGCATTCTAATGGCCATCAAACGAAAACTCAAACAAACACATTCTGTAAGACTGCTATAACAAACGTGCGGCCACTTCTGATATAACACCCCAAAAGAATGGTTATGAGAGATAATGGAAATGAAGGCAGCAGTCTTCTATTTCTTTTTCTAAGAAACCCAACATGCTTGATTTATGTATTCTTAGGCCGAAAACATGTAACTTCAACATTATTTGCGGTATCCCTTTTAAGCATCAGATCAAACAGCAAACCGAGTAATGAACAAACCCAAATAGCAGAAATATGGCTAATCCAATCAGATTCATAGGGGCATCGACCAAGTTCGAATGTGTGATCTTGAAACAGGGAGAGGGAAGATGAAAATGCAGCTTCATGACATGGACATCTACTGAAAAAACATGCAGTACAAGACTTCAACTACTTAAACCAAAATCAAAACTATCAATCATTGCTGCAACGAAGTTCGGCTATGACTTCGCAGCCCAGCCCATGTAATCATTCATTCCTTCTCACAGCATCCAATATCGGACAGATTTTCATTTGTAAAACCAAAGTTAATAAGCTCATCAATCAATATGCAAACAGGCCCAAACGGAAGAAAGAAAAGAAGACAAGCCAAACCAAAACTTCAACCAAATCGAAGCTTCAGTTTTAGCCAAGCCAGACGCAGGGTTAACGCATATTGATTCAGCAGAGACCCAGAAAAATGAAACCAAAACCAAACTTCAGCTTAGCATGTTGGGCTCCATTTAGGGACGGAAATGAACAAGAAGAGGGGTGGAAAGTCACCTGTTCCGCTGCCTTAAAACTGTACTCTCAGCGACAAGCGCAACGACGGCAGAAGGAAAACAGCGCCAGCAACGGCAGCTCCACCATCTCAGCCAACGTGCGACAAAAAGATCCTGGATGCTCGTTTGCTCCTCTCAAGCTCTCATTTTCCTGGCTTTTCCTGTTTCTCGCCGCAGCCTGGTCCTGATTTCTTGCCAAAGCCTCTCTCTTTTTTTAGGTCAGCTGCCAACCTCTAGTTTCTTTTCACGTTTTCTTCTCACAGCCCTTCAACCCCAGCTCTCTATCCGTCCACCCAAAACCCCTCTCTCTCTCTTGCCTTTTCTTTTAGCCGTTCACTCCCTGAATTTCTTACCTCCTCTGCCGTTCTTTTCTTCTCAGCCGTTAACTCTCTCCCCCTCAAACTTAGCCCTATCTCTCCCTCTGTTCTTCTCTCCAGCTCCCTGCCGTCCACTATCCTCTCTAAACTCTCCCTCTGGTTTCTTTTCCTAGCCGTCTATCTCCCAAAACTCTCCTCTTGCGGCTCTCCTTTCTTTTTCTATTTATATGGGAGCCCCCCAACCTCTAAACCCTCAGCCAATCCAGCTTTATTTGCAGCTAAGGAGCTGCCCAAGCCTGTGTTGGCAAGCTGCGGCAAAACGCAGCTTGCATGCCGAGTTTCTCTTTTTTTTTTTTTTAAATTAATTAAAACAAAATTGATAATAAAAACTAAGTAATAATAATAATGAAAAAAAATAATTTTACATCAAAATAAACAAACTAAAACAACAAAATTGCCATTTTCAATCTTTTTCTTTCATTTTTCATTTTTCATCATTTTTCACTTTTTTTCCTTTTTTTTTGACTTTCAAGAAAGCATTGAATTTAAATTACAAATGACTAAATCATATTTTTTTTTAATGCTTTTTCCCTTTTCCCTTTTCCTTTTCCAAGAAATTCTATGATAAAACTTAAAAATAAAAATAAAACTAGAAACCAAAACTAAAAAAACGAACACGACAAATAAAAAACTAAAAATGAAATTACACCAAAAATTTGGTGTCTACAGTTTGCCCCTCTTTGTCTGAGTTTTGGAAAACTTGAGACAAAGAAGTAGACACCAGATACTTACCTGTGTTATTTGGCTGTGAACGACTCGAACGATGGGGCTGACCCCTGACAGGAAATTTTAAAATCGGGACTGACCCGAGACAGAAATTTAGACGGGACTGACCCGAACAGGAATTTAAACGGGACTGACCCGAACAGAATTTTAAACGGGATTGACCCAAACAGAATTTAAACGGGACTGACCCGAATAGGAATTTAAACGGGACTGACCCGAACAGAATTTAAACGGGACTGACCCGAATAAGCTTTTAATCATGGGACTGGCCCGAATAAACTTTAAATCATGGGACTGGCCCGAATAAAACATAAAATCATGGGACTGACCCGAATAAGTTTTTAATCATGACTCCACTGGGGAAGTTTAAACAATGAATTTAGTTTTTACCTTAGGGTAGTTCAAATTTTGTACCAAGAGGGAGATTTGATCTCTGTGGCTGAAATGATAGCTGATGTTATTTCTTATGATCAGGCTTTGCCATTATCCCTTCGTTTTTGCTTGCTGGCGGGACAAACCCAGCTCCAGTGGCGATGAAAATAAAATGCTTACTGGCAGGACAAACCCAGCTCCAATAGCGATAAAATGCTTTTGACAATCGGACAGTGGGATCAAACCCGAGCCTGCCGAGGTCGGAGGGATAAAATCCGTGCCCTAACGAAAATAAAAGCGGTCAGTGGGATAAAACCCGAGCCTGCCGAGGTCGGAGGGATAAAAACGGTCAGTGGGATAAAACCCGAGCCTGCCGAGGTCGGAGGGATAAAACCCGTGCCCTAACGAAAATAAAAGCGGTCAGTGAGATAAAACCCGACCTGCCGAGGTCGGAGGGATAAAACCCGTGCCCTAACGAAAATAAAAGCGGTCAGTGGGATAAAACCCGAGCCTGCCGAGGTCGGGATAAAATCCATGCCCAGCGAAAATAAAAACGGTCAGTGGGATAAAATCCGGTCCTGCCGAGGTTGGCGGGATAAAACCCAGTCCCAACGTAGATAAAAAGCGGTCAGTGGGATAAAACCCGAGCCTGCCGAGGTCGGAGGGATAAAACCCATGCCCAACGAAAATAAAAGCGGTCAGTGGGATAAAACCCGAGCCTGCCGAGGTCGGAGGGATAAAACCCGTGCCCTAACGAAAATAAAAGCGGTCAGTGGGATAAAACCCGAGCCTGCCGAGATGAACTTGATTTGATTTTTGACTTTTCTGGTGATGATTTTTGATTTTTGATTTGATTTTTGACTTTTCTTTTTGACTTTTGAGAATCTTTCCAAAAATTAATTTGCCCCAGTTGGATGAATTTTTGCAATTTGAGCCCATACTTGATTCTGTATCGCCATGTTGTTGCACCTTTTGATCAAATTTGCTTGCAACATTTTCAAGTCTGCCCTTGTAAAAGGACTCTTCCCGACACCAATTCCAGTGCGAGGTGTGATTACTTTCATCTGTGCATGCAATTTTCCTGTGAAAGAGAAAAACAAAGAAATTGCCACCACCATTTGATCCGTTTTCCTTCGAGAATCGTGTAAACATGAGTCTTTCGACGCCCTTATCAACTTTTGCTGCGGCAGCCGATTGAGTTGGATTTCTCACCCTGAGGCTTTTCCGATTTTCAAACTGACCAGGTATGTGCTTTGCCATATTGTGAAGTCTATGTAGCTGCTTTTGCTGAAGCTCAACTGTTCCCAAAAGACGACTGAATCCAAGCATGCTTTTTGCAATAAACCAAGGGGATTGTCATTCACCACAATTCAATGATAAAGAATGAGGTATGCAAGAAAATTCACATGTCATGTAGAAATAATTATGCACAAGAATGCACACTTAACCATTTGTACTTAGATTCTACAAAAAAAAATGCCATGAATGCAAGTAATTTGGAAAAAATGAGTTTCCTAAAAATGTATTTGCAAAAGAATGTTTTACAAAATGACACAGCTTTGGCCAACAGATGTCATATTTGAATCTTTCGGGTATCCTTGTTCTGGAATTCAGTATTGGCAGAAGTATGACAAAAATGAGGAGAAATCCACATGAACCAGGTCGCCAGCCGTTCCTTCTCGTGCTCACTTACTGCAAAACCTTACCTTGGCGCCCTTTCGGGTTTTTACCAAGGTTGCCTCACCCTTTTCTGTTTTGTTTTGTTTTTCCCTCTTTTTCCTTTTCTTTTCTTTTTTTTTTCCTTCGTGTTTTTCTCTTTTCTTTCTTTTCTTTTGAGGTATCCTTTCGGGTCTTCACCTAAGGAAGCAAATGGAAGAGCTCAACCATGATCGACTCAAAAATGTAAGTTGAAAAAAATTGCTGACATCAGTAAAACGCGCTTCCCTTATAGACTTAAGCGAAGGCATCATGGACATCATTTGTCAGTTGACTAGCAAGCTTCCCAATAGAAATACAACAAGTGACGAAAGCCAGGACTTTGGGCTTTTGTAATGAGGTCAGGTGGGGTGTTTTCAAGAAAAGTTGAGGCTTGAAAACAATTTGTGCTTATGAGAGATGAAATAACCTGAGATTGCATCATTTTGCAATTATCTTCAATTTCTGAACAAAACCGAGGAAATTTGCCCCAGACTGATTGGATTTTTCTTTCTTTGCATTTTCATTGCATATTTCTCACTTTTGCATTTTTCTTCAAAACTAAATTTGCCCCAGTGTGGGGTTCCTTCTTTTCCATTTCTTTTCTTTTTCTTTTTTTTCAAAAATAAATTTGCCCCAGTGTAGGGCTTTCCCCTTCTAATCATCTCTTTTCAAAATGAATTTGCCCCAGTGTGGGGTTTGCAATCTTCAGGGGCTGCCAAACGAAAAAATTATTGTTCTGATAGCTCAAAAGGGACGACTAGGGATGAAATGTTTTGATTGGAAAGGAAGATGGCCTGACTTTTGCCTCGTCTCTTGCATGATTTCCTAGAAGGAATTTGCATAATCAAATAAAGAATTTCTTACACATGTCTGAGTTGATAGGTTGAGAGAATGTCTGTCTACCCATGAATGCCCCTCCAGGTAATACCTCTTGAACACCCACTGAGCTTTGCCAATTTGAAAGCAAATTTGCCTTCGACTTCATCTTTCATTACTTTAGCACTTTGTTCCTTTCTTCAGAAGATCGGTGGCGGTCCCTTTTATTATGAACTTAGGCCATGCGTTTTGACAACATTGGTCATGGCACATAGCATTCAACTGCTTTTCATCAATCAGAATCAATCGTTGATGACACTGCTTTAACCAATCAGCTTTCAACCTGGTCGGAAAGGGATTTTCTTAAATGAAGGAATTTCTCAAATGGAGGTATTTTCCAATGTATGGCTTCCTCAAAGAAAGGATTTCTCAATGAGGGGATTCTTAATGAAGGGTTTTCTCAATGAAGGCTTTCTCAAAGAAGGGATTTCTCGATGAAGAGATTTTTCAAATGAAGGAATTCTCAAAGAAGGGATTATCGGATTCCAGAACAATGATATTCAAAGGGTCAAGTAATTTCATCTTTGGCCATCTCAAAGAATAATCAAATAAACAAAATAAACAAATTATGCATTTCATGAAACTCCAAATCAAAGCAGAAACAAGACAAAACTCAATTGCAAAAGATGCTTTCGTTAAGCTATTTACATATGCAAGAAAAAGTTTTCGTGAATTTTAGTAAATGACAACCCATAGATTCATCGAAATTTCCTTCGAGAGGGAGGATAATCAGCCATCCAAATTGTGCAGAGCTCCTTCAGGATTTTCAAATCTCATCATTGGAGGTAGATGCCTCAAAGGTGTCCTTGTGTCTGGGAAAGGGGTTTGTGTCTGGGAAAGGGGTTTGTACTTATACTTGGTCCTTGTTCTTCTTTCCCCCTCAAAATTATGTCTCCGGCCTCAATCATGTCTTGGATTTTGTGTTTAAGTACCCGACAATTGGCAGTAGAATGTCCAGGAGCTCCGGAATGATAGGCACAAAAAGATTGAGGATTATAATCAGGAGGAAATCCTTTAGCATAGGCTTTAGGAGGTATTGTACCAATTTTCCCTGCGGCCTTGAGCTGCTCATATAGTTGATCCAAGGGCCGACCTAAATTGGTAAAAGTTCTATATCGGGCCGGGTCTGGGGTGCCAGCGGTCTGTTGATAGTTGTAGTTATGGTTGACAGGTAAGGTGGGTCTTGGATGATAAAGAGGGCGAGGTCTAGTTTGAAAGTTATGTGGATAACTATGAAATGGTGTTGTAGGTATGTTTGGGTAATTTGGTCGAGGTCGAGGGTGAGTGGTATTGGTGTGATAAACAGGATGATGGTTTGAATAGTAAGGGTAAGGGTTGGAGTAGGTAGGGTATTGTCGAAATTTGGGTTTTGGGATAGGGTTTCGATCCCAGGCAAAGGCGATTTCCCCCTCTTTCTTTTGGAATTGTTGCTTCTTCCCACCATTATTACTTTGGCCTTGCAAAGCTTCCACTTGAGTTTTCAAGGCAGACACATTGACAATCTTTCCAACCTTCACAAAATCATCATATTCTTCAAGCTTATTGACAATAGCAGCAAATGAGCATCCAGTCATGCGGAAGATTTCTTCAAAGTGCGGAGGATCATGTGCCTTAATGAAAGTGCGTATGATTTCGTCCTCCGTCATTGGTGGCTCGACTTTTGCAGCTATTTTCCTCCACCTCTTGGCATAAGTCTTGTGATCCTCGGAGGATTTTCTTTTCGTTCCTTCCAACGTGGTTCGGGTCGGTGCCAGTTCGCAATTGTACTCGTATTGTCTGATGAAAGCATTGGACAGATCAAGCCAGGTCTTCACCTCCTCCGGCTTCAAATTCGAATACCAATCAAGGGCGTCACCTTCTAGACTTTCCGGGAATAACCTTAACGGCAAGTTATCGTCATCCACTGGTCTACCCAACTTGTTAGCAAACAAACGCAAGTGTGTCTTCGGATTGCCTGTACCGTCATATTTGTTGAACTTCGGGGTCTTGAATCCCACTGGCAGCTGTACATTTGGAAACAGGCACAAATCATCGTAGTCTAGCACCCCTTGCTTGCTTAAACCTTGGCTTTTCCGGATGAACTCATCGAAACGGTCCAACCGCTTAAGTAACTTCAGATCAATTGGGGCACATGACTCCCCCACTTCCGGCTTGGTTTGAACAATGTTCTCCGGCACAAAAGGCTCTGCAGTAGTCTGATAAAAAGCGTGTGGATCTGGAGGCATGTTTGGACCACCTTTGCCACCTTGGGTTTGAAATCCCTGCCCATAGGGAGGATAGAACGGAGGATTTTGAGTGTAAGCATGTTGCGGGTTGACAATTCCCTCAAATGTAGTTTGAATTGGAGGAATAACAAAGGGTAACGTGGTTTGAATTGGCGGAATAACAAATGGTTCGGATTGTGGTTGTCTGACGGGCGGAGACTCGGGTTGCACTCCGCTACTAAAGAGCTCATCGATCAATTTCTTTTGGGCTGCCATTTCAGATGCCATTTCCCCAAATTTTGTAAGCAATTCAGTCAACTGAACTCCGGGACTTGTGACTTCCGGTTGGGTAGTTGCAACGGTCTTATCAGATGATTCTGGTTGAGTACTCATGTCTACACGATTCCTTTGGGTTCTACTTCGGGATCGCGTTATGATGGGGCTTCGTCGAGAAGTTATGTCTAAATGTTACCTGAAAATACGAAATGTCGTGCTTTTAGATTTAGCCCTGGCTTAACCTTTTTAACAAAAATAAAACAAAGGAAAAGAAAAAGACAAGAGTTAGTAAATATCCAAAAGATTCGGATGCATGTCCTATGGGGAAGCCTTTTTTGTGCCAAGGGTAGGCTTAGAATGAAAATGCAATCCTCCAGAGTAGGCACTATACAATACCTGATGGATCCAATCAGCTTATGGAGTGAAAAATAATTTGAAAAATTTGGCCAATTGGAGTGACGAGAGATTTGTTGAAATGAGGACAACGTCCGAATAAATTGATCACCTTTGATTTGCAAAACACACGGGTTTGACCTTGACGAACTTCCTATCGAAGAGATTGGAGTTCGTTGACAAATTTTCTCAGTGAAGCATGAGTCAAAACCCCAACTGATTAAATGGCTAGATGCAATGGATGCTTTTCTCAAAATCGACTAGGTTTTCCATTTTGAAATTCGATATTGAAATCCTAATTGGTCAAGTGAAATTGACAATTTATTAAAAATCGACCGGATTACCCTAAAAAGGGAAACAGGTCAAATGAATTGAATTTTAATTTATCCAAAATTAATCAGATCACCTCAAAAAGGGTAAATTGATCAAATAGATTGAACGAAACTTGATTTATTCAAAATCGGCTCGGTTGCCCTAAAAAATGGGTAAATTGGCCAAATGAATGAAATTGAATTAATGATTTATTCAAAAATCGGCCGAATGACCCTAAAAAGGGTAAATCGGTCAAATGAATTAATGATTTATTCAAAATCGACCGGATGACCCTAAAAAGGGTAAATTGGTCAAATGAATTGACGATTTATTCAAAATTGACCAGGTGACCCTAAAAAGGGTAAATTGGTCAAATGAATGATTGAATTGTCCGGCCATTGGTTATTTCAAAATTATTGAGGTGCATTAGTCTATGACCTTCTAAAAATCAAATTTTGGCCTCAATTTATTTATCATCTCAATAGGAGGAATCATTTGTGAATTTCTTCAAATTAATGTCCTTCACGCAAGGGATTTTTACCAATTTTTGATAAAATGGCCAAAAAGTGATTATTAGATGCTCATATTCCAAAGATCACTCTATGAAAATGATCGGATCCTACCTTACCTTGTGCACTACCCCTTTGGATGGTACAAAATGTAAACGTGCAAGTCTCACTGGATTAAGTATCCGAGACATAAGGTGGCTTATTCCTAAACACGGGATTCCCTAAATGGCATTCCCTTTCTAGGGTTTATGTGTGATGCCAGTTTATTAAAGCAGTAAAACATGCAATTTGAAATGAAATCATGACCTAAGAGGACCTTTTATACGCCAAGGTAGGCTTAGAATGCTATGCAATTATTAACCTATGAATGCAATACCAAAATCTTCAAACGTGCAATAACCTATCTATGAGTGTAGGTTCTAAAAGAAGGTCATGCCAGACCTCTTATTTGCTAGGATTTGTGAATGCAATAGGGACAAAAACCAAGAAAGGTTAGTTCAATCACACAAATACACATAACACATTGTAGCGAAACAATACAAAGAGATAAAGCGATAAAAGAAAAGAGGGGTTGGATCCCTCCCCTCGTGAATCGTGTCCCTAATAAGGCAAGGCCGACTCTACCCTAGGCAAGCTATCATGGATGCATGAGGTAGGGGTTCGCTAATGCATCTAGACTCGATAAGCTCAGGTCCCCGAGCCTTCAGACTTAGAAACCAAGGGTCATCAATCCCAAGGTTCTTTGTCGGTGGCTCGAGCGATTCCCCAAACACCGCTACGCACACATCGTGTCGCGGCTACGTGTTTGAGTGAATCTATCAAAAAAACCTCAACCTTCGACTAAAAGCTAAAGGCTATGAACCCGAAGCTTAAAATGGAAGGTTGAGTGACTCCTCGGATCATGCTACGCACACATCGTGTCACGATCACAAGTCCAAGTGAGTCGCCTAAAATCCTAGTAGGGTGGAGTGGCGTGACAAGCCACTAAAAGAAAAAATAAATGAGGGATAAATAATTAAAGCGTATGCACGTATGCTAGTGCTCGTTTGGAGGGGAGGGATCAAGAACCAACGCGAGACTCTAGGGTATGTCCCCCACCCAAATGCAATGCAAAGCGCTACATGAAACAAGTAAAATATACATCCAATCAACCAATCATACATACGTGAGTGAGGGAATAGTTTGATACGCGCGCGAGGCGAAAAGTCCTAAAATAGAAAATGCAACCCTAATATCCAAATGCAATGCATAAAAAGGGTAGAAAAGGGAAAAGAATGGCTAAATCAAATGCTTGGACCCACTTAGGAATTCCCCAGTGGAGTCGCCAACTGTCGCGCCCCACTTTTTGAATGTGTGTGGTGTGTGAATAGTGTGGAATATGTGAACGTGTGTAAATGAAAGTAAAAGGCCATGGGACTTTAAAAATACGACGATTTGGCCAAACGAAGTTTAAAAAGGGTTTTTGAATGAAAAAAAAATGGAGTCGCCACTTGGTATAGAGTTAGGGTGTACCAAGTCACCCAAAAAGTGATTTTTTAAAGAAAAGGTAGAAAGAAACCCCTTTTAAACGACTCCTAGTCCACGTAAACCAACGAAAAAGGTTCGGGAGTCACATTTGACGAAGGGGAAGGCAAGGATAAAAATCCAAGGCACCCCTTCGACCTAGCCAAGGCTAGTTGCGTGATTTAGCCCCACCTTTCCTAACTTTTCTACCAAAAATATGTATTGCATGTTTTGGATTTGACTAGATGAATGCAAAAAGAAAGAAAAAATGCAAACCTAAATTCTAAAATGTCTCTTGTAAGGTTTTTGATCCCAACCACATGAGTTGTGGCGGCCAATAAAGGAAAACCTTATAGAGGTCGATTAATGCAAATGATGGCTAAAGTGCAAGTGTGCAAGTGTATAACAAGGTGCACGTGTGAAATTGTATGAAAAATCCAAGTGTTTGTGTGCAAGTGTATGGAATATAGTGATAAGTGCATATAGGTGTAATTAAGTGCAATTTTGTGAAGTAGAAATCAAAATGAACAATAAGGAAAGGAAAAGTAATGAGGAAATGTGAATTGAAAAAAATGAGTAAGTGATAAATGAGAATGAATGAACCTAAAGGAATGCATCAGGTCGGGTATGAGAATGACTCCTAACTTTTTCGACTTCGATTTTCCCTTTGATTAGAAAGCAAAACTAGCGTGCTAAGGCTATCGAGTAGCCACACTCGCTCGTTTCCCTTATTAGAAGGGGACTCTTCAGGCAAATGTACCCTAACTAGCATGAGATGCAAGACCTAAAGTGAGGGGAAAGGGGAATCGAGGAGCATGTCAGATGATAAACTAAGAAAAAGTGCATGATATGTAGTGAACAGGCAAATAATACATTAATGAAAAACAAAGGAAAAATCCTATTGGGTCTAGCGTTGGACTAGCCCTTTCTATGAATTCCTACTAGCATTAGACTAGTGGAAACAAAAAAAGAAGCCACAACTAGCGTTGGACTAGTGTGGTGGCGTACATTTATCCATTCCATTCATTCATGGCTATGAAAGCAAGTAGACATGCCAAAACACTCGTAAACACGTAACACGTAACACTTAGCATGTTCGACTAGATGCAAGAGCCTAATAAAGCAATTAAACATGTAGCAACAAAAGCAAGCGACCAAGGGGAAGGGGAAATGGACCAGATGCTCTCCGAGCCCTATCTATTACAAGCCAAGAGGTGTACACATACCCCATAATGAATAACTTAAATAAAAAGCAAAAGGAAAGGAAATCACTTATTTATCCTCCAAAATAAAAGAAATGGTCAAGGTACCAATTTATTTGGGAAAATTAAAGGAAATGTTCAAAACAAAGTTCACTTAGTCATAAAGCCCCTAAAGTCATGACTAAAGTGCAATTGACAAAGTATGGTAGTTAATTGAAGCAAAGCAAGCAATGAAGTTGCAAAAAAAAAGAATTAAAGTGCCAAGGACCAAATTGAAGACATTCTTCAATTGGTTGGGTCATGGTAGGGCAAAGGGAGACTTGGGGGGCCAAAGTGTAATTTTTGAAAGCTTTCATGCAAGTTCATGCAATGTCTCTACGGGACAAGCTTCAGGAAATAAAGAAAAGAGCTCGCAGCTTCTTGTTCCCAAGCTTGCTGCAATTTTCTTAGCATTCCCACTCACACAAGCGAAATCATCAAAACACCAGAAGTTTAATTGTCTAAACCAACTAAAACAAACACAAAATCTTTGTTGCAGGATTTACGCAAAGAAACTCAAACTTGGCCGCCAGAAAAAAGGAAAATGCAGCAAAGTCTCTGTGATTTCTAAAAAAAAAACTTTCGGCCAGCAAAAATGTAATAGCAGGTATTGAGCAGATGTCATGTTGCGGCCTGCAATTATGCTATCCATCGTTGCTCTAAAATTGCAACAAGCACAGACATGGACTGCGGACAAAGCAGAACTCAAAAGAGTTCAAACCATTCCAGAAAATTCAGCAAAACAAAGAAAGGAAGCACTGCTACAACAAACCATGAGTCCAGGCTTATTGCAGCAAATTTTACGCCCATATATCAATCAGCTAGTTGCAATCTAAAGGCTAAGCAAGAGTATCATCTAGCATTCTAATGGCCATCAAACGAAAACTCAAACAAACACATTCTGTAAGACTGCTATAACAAACGTGCGGCCACTTCTGATATAACACCCCAAAAGAATGGTTATGAGAGATAATGGAAATGAAGGCAGCAGTCTTCTATTTCTTTTTCTAAGAAACCCAACATGCTTGATTTATGTATTCTTAGGCCGAAAACATGTAACTTCAACATTATTTGCGGTATCCCTTTTAAGCATCAGATCAAACAGCAAACCGAGTAATGAAACAAACCCAAATAGCAGAAATATGGCTAATCCAATCAGATTCATAGGGGCATCGACCAAGTTCGAATGTGTGATCTTGAAACAGGGAGAGGGAAGATGAAAATGCAGCTTCATGACATGGACATCTACTGAAAAAACATGCAGTACAAGACTTCAACTACTTAAACCAAAATCAAAACTATCAATCATTGCTGCAACGAAGTTCGGCTATGACTTCGCAGCCCAGCCCATGTAATCATTCATTCCTTCTCACAGCATCCAATATCGGACAGATTTTCATTTGTAAAACCAAAGTTAATAAGCTCATCAATCAATATGCAAACAGGCCCAAACGGAAGAAAGAAAAGAAGACAAGCCAAACCAAAACTTCAACCAAATCGAAGCTTCAGTTTTAGCCAAGCCAGACGCAGGGTTAACGCATATTGATTCAGCAGAGACCCAGAAAAATGAAACCAAAACCAAACTTCAGCTTAGCATGTTGGGCTCCATTTAGGGACGGAAATGAACAAGAAGAGGGGTGGAAAGTCACCTGTTCCGCTGCCTTAAAACTGTACTCTCAGCGACAAGCGCAACGACGGCAGAAGGAAAACAGCGCCAGCAACGGCAGCTCCACCATCTCAGCCAACGTGCGACAAAAAGATCCTGGATGCTCGTTTGCTCCTCTCAAGCTCTCATTTTCCTGGCTTTTCCTGTTTCTCGCCGCAGCCTGGTCCTGATTTCTTGCCAAAGCCTCTCTCTTTTTTTAGGTCAGCTGCCAACCTCTAGTTTCTTTTCACGTTTTCTTCTCACAGCCCTTCAACCCCAGCTCTCTATCCGTCCACCCAAAACCCCTCTCTCTCTCTTGCCTTTTCTTTTAGCCGTTCACTCCCTGAATTTCTTACCTCCTCTGCCGTTCTTTTCTTCTCAGCCGTTAACTCTCTCCCCCTCAAACTTAGCCCTATCTCTCCCTCTGTTCTTCTCTCCAGCTCCCTGCCGTCCACTATCCTCTCTAAACTCTCCCTCTGGTTTCTTTTCCTAGCCGTCTATCTCCCAAAACTCTCCTCTTGCGGCTCTCCTTTCTTTTTCTATTTATATGGGAGCCCCCCAACCTCTAAACCCTCAGCCAATCCAGCTTTATTTGCAGCTAAGGAGCTGCCCAAGCCTGTGTTTGCAAGCTGCGGCAAAACGCAGCTTGCATGCCGAGTTTCTCTTTTTTTTTTTTTAAATTAATTAAAACAAAATTGATAATAAAAACTAAGTAATAATAATAATGAAAAAAACAATTTTACATGAAAATAAACAAACTAAAACAACAAAATTGCCATTTTCAATCTTTTTCTTTCATTTTTCATTTTTCATCATTTTTCACTTTTTTTCCTTTTTTTTTGACTTTCAAGAAAGCATTGAATTTAAATTACAAATGACTAAATCATATTTTTTTTGAATGCTTTTTCCCTTTTCCCTTTTCCTTTTTCCAAGAAATTCTATGATAAAACTTAAAAATAAAAATAAAACTAGAAACCAAAACTAAAAAAACGAACACGACAAATAAAAAGCTAAAAATGAAATTACACCAAAAATTTGGTGTCTACAAACTCATACTAAACTGTTAATCTAAATTTATATTTTCCTAATGGCTAAAAAAGATAGTATCAATCCAAAACCAGGCATTTTTTTTTATTAGGCACAGACCATAGCAAAACAGGAACAAATTGTTGCTCATCATGCATTTTTTAAAAAAATTAGGCTTAGATAATTGCAAAACCAAAGTAAACTGTGACTTGGGGCCATTAAGAACCCACATGCAGCACCAGGTTGAAACACTAAACGGGAAAGGAGGAAAAAAACAAAAGAAAGAAACAAGCAGTATGGGAAATCTCCTACCGAAATTGCTCCTAATGCTGCACGAAATCACCAAAGAATCACCAGAACACTAGGGAGGAACAAGACTTCTGTTGTTCCTACCTCTGTAGGGAGGTAGGATGTAGATGATGATAATGACCAGGTTTTCAAAAGCCAAGAGACTTAATTTAGAGTTATTTGTCTAAATAACTCCCTTTGCGTCAGAAAGAGAAATTGAAATATATGCTCTGCAAAGGGAAAAGTGATAATTGTTATAGAAAGATGAAATTGGTGGGATCATGAGTTTGAGCATTTAAAAATAGTGGAAGAGTGTGTAAAAACCTGGGCAATAGTTGAACAGGATGTTCGCAATACTGACAGAATGTTCAGATTGCATGTGTGGAATAATAAGGTGCTTCACAATGAGGACATGTCATACGGTACATTTTATAATCTATGAAGTCTATTTTAGCAGAGCCTCTAATCCATGTTGTGCCAAGTTCCTATTAAGCAGACATAGGAACAATATATAATATAGTAATTGTTGAATGAAATGCGGGCACAATAGAGTGAGTTCTTACAATTTGTTTTGCAGCAGTAATATCCAGGATTTGATTATCATTGAGAGGGGGAAGGAGGAGGTTGTGATCAATATAACATGTGTTGGTTAGCAGGTGCGTCGATTGGGTGGAATTAGCATAAAACCTGATGAATATATATAAAAATTAGGTAGTGATTTCAATAGTAAAAGCAGATAATAGAAAGCTGCAACTGGAACCAGTCATGTAGGTCTACAGCCTCTTGAATGTCTGGATTAATGAGGATGACAGATGATGGCTGAGTTGACAAGGAAAGATTTGGTGGCATGCAAAAATAATATTGTCATGTGAAATGAAAGGGTATAAAAATATTTAGGAAACAGAAGAATATGCTTGCTTACAATTTTTTGTTGTGACCTTGATCCTAATAACAAAAAGAATCGGAAAGGCTTCATGTTGGGAAGCAATAATAGGTCCGTGGGTCTCTTCAATTTGATCGTAGAGAGTGAGAAGTAACGGACGGAGACTGTATAAGTATAAGAAAAGGGAATCAGAACTGGTAATGTATATCAGGGTTGAAAGGAATTATGGAAATATGGGGGAAAAAAGGGGTTGTAACCTTTGATCTGCAATTACATAATCTCTACTGATGGTCAGTTTTCCTCGCGCAGTTGTTTCTCTTTTAGGCAAGATATGCAGTACCTTTCCCATGATATCTGTAGCAGTCACATGCAACAAAGAGTATAAAATAGTGGATAAAACAAGGGTTAAACTGTGTGGGGGAAAAATGATTAAATAAAAGGGAAGTGATCCGTGTACCTATCAAATTATTTGTATTAGCAATTGTGTCCAGCATGGCAAAGGGGTGCAAGTTGAAAGAAGCTAGAAGAGAAGGGCGCTGTAGTTCTTGCAGTTTGTGAATGCGTGTCTTGGTAGCGGCAACCCAATAGTATGGGTAATCTCCGGGAGGGATATCGGCAAGGGATAGGCGAACAATTGTGTTTGAAACGTAGTATGTTTTAAAAGGTAAAAGTAGGCTGGCAAATTGATCTAAATAGTTGGCAGGTACATGCATATTGACTCTAAGTCCCTGTATCTTAGCATTGTTAGCTGTAGGTAAAAGGTAAATGAAGGAGAAACCAATAATCTGAAAAAGAAAAACTGTCAAACCTGTGGATCAGCAAGTGTATATTGTTGATAATGAGTCTGAGGTCCACCGAAACGCATGACATGCATTTTTTCAATAACCTGGACAATTGTTGTCCAATTTTGCAGATTTGGATCAATGGTTGAGAGTGGAACGATAGTATTTTCCATAACTAGAAAACCTGCGGTAAGATGGCGTTATTAATTTGATTAGGTGCTAAAATTCAAAAAATTTTTGGAGATATGAATATTTAGAATTAGAAAAGCCAGTTTTTTGACAGCTGACAATAAGGATACAAAAGTTTTGTGCTTGCAACGAAAAACAGGCACAGGCACAGGCAGCTGTATACTATGGAAGATAAGTGTGATAGGAGAAAATAGGAGGTCAAAGGAGCGAGCTTTAAATAGGCTACAAAAACAAAGCAAATATAAATAGATGATATAAGGATAGTCATGGGAAAAGCTCTGTAATAGTGAATTGAGGGGGAAGCAGCGTATAGAATTCCACCAGAAATAGTAGTGAATTGAGCAGAGAATTATCAGCTTATGTGATCGCCATTCAGATTGTTTTGGTAAGGACATGGAAGAAGATAACATTGAACGGAAAAAATGAAGAGATAAAAGAGGGGAAAGGAGTTTACCTTGAAAGGAAGGCCGGTACAGTGGTAGGGAGAAAGTCGGAGCTGGAGTTGTTGTGTGTGTAAAAAGCAGCCTTAGAAAGTTGGGAAGAGAACAAATTTATGAATTGGGTTCTAAAGTGATTGACAAAGATGTAGCATGGTAGAGAAGACAACTAAGATAGAATGTGTGGTGTTAGGTTTTACAAAGCGATTCATGTAGTTACATGTGTGTATATTGGCAATCCATAAAGAATAAGCCAGTGATGTCTGAAAATTCTTGAGCGCATACACGTGAAAGCTGAAATTGCACAGTAGGGGCATTTATGTTGATGGTTATCTATTGTCTATTGAGGAGCGGTACGTGAATAGTAGGCTAGGCTGTTGAATTGTCGTCGTGGCATTATCAGAAAGTTCAGGAAAGGATAGCAGGGACGAGTGGTAATTTGGTGAATAAAAATACAGTATTTGCCTGAAGTTGGTCTTGAAGTTAAGCTAATTCATAGATTTAAAAAAAAATTTGTTTTGGGATGATGTTTTTATTTTGCTGCACAAACAGGGAAAAAAGGAATATACGAGGAGTGAATTTTAAATATAGAACATTTATAGACGGATACAGAGAAATGATAAAAGAGATTTTGCAAGGGGACGGATTGATAGCCAGGGGCGGATTTAAAGGGGGGGCACTGGGGGCACGGGCCTCCACTGCCCCCTTAAATTCCTATAATACTCCTATAATTTTGATATAATTTTAATGGTGCCCCCAGAATTTTTTTAAAAAAAATATGAAAGAATGGGTCACAAAATTTATATCATTCACTTTCCTCCTCTAAGGACCAAATATCAATTATATCAGTCATTACTTTTGGTCCCCACTCCCCAAGTTCCCTTTACTCCTGTGGTCCCCCATTTCACTTCACAACCCACGTCTCCTCTTCTTCCACACCCAACTAACTACTCTAGTACTCTTTCTTTTTATTACTTCATCCAGGACATGCTTGTTCCACTACTCTTTCTTGTTCCATTAAAGGAGTAGGCTTTTTGAAAACCAGGACATGCTTTCTTCAGTTCAACCGCAAGAAACCAGTCCTTGAAGCTGACTTCTTTCCAATTAAATAATGTGATACGGGGCACAAAGGAAGTAAAGGGACCTGCCACTGATTTGCAACTCTTTTTATCAATTTTAGGAGACCATCAAAATCAGGTTCTAAACAATTATTTCTTATTATTATTATTTTAAATTTGTTTGCAAATATATTTCTAGAGCATGAGATTATTACTGTTTTAGAGAAATTTGAAAATTGTTTAGTTAATGTAATAACTAATAAATGGGTTATTTGATATTTGATAAATATTTTAACTTGTGAAATGGTGATTTTATAGATTTATAATTTATTTTTTATTTTCCTTGATTAGTTTCTTATTTGGAGTTAATGTAATGATGAATAGAGGGCCATTTGACATATAGTGAAGAATATAGTGAAGAATCGGTTACGAAATAGAATGGGAGACACTTGGATGAATGATTGTTTAGTTACTTATATTGAGAAAAATATACTTCGTGAAGTTGAAAATGAGAAAGTTGTAAACCGTTATCAAAATATGAAAACTCGTCGTGAACAATTGTAAATAGTTTAGTTTGTTTTTGAAATAAAATTATTATTACATTAATAATTTTGAGTTTGTCTTTTTATGTTTTTCATGGAATATACATATCATTTGTACTTGTTAGTGAATTTATTTATTTTTTGCTCAAAAAATTAAAAAAAGAGTAGATAAAAAATTTTAGTGTTATATGTGCCCCCACAAAGATTTTTTTCTGGCTCCGCCCCTGTTGATAGCTGACTGTTGCAGACGATGAGTCGATAGCGGAACATTGCTGTTAGGTGGAAGAATAAGAGTGCATTCGGTGTTGCATGAATTTGTTGCAGAAAGTGTATCGAGCTTTGGATAACACAGTTGGTATTATATTGTAGGTGAGCATGGATTCTTTGTCGATGCAAATGGATGACTAAAGTGGAGCTGTTGTGCCTAGCCAGTTTGTTAATTTTAAAGGGAAGTTTGAGAGTCAAAGAAGGAAAAAAGTGATTGTAAAATTTAGACCAATCAAATTATCAACCAAGAAATTGGTTTGAGTCAGGCAAATGGTCATGTTGATATTTAAAAAAAGAATAGTTGATAATATGGCGTTAAAAAGTGATAGTTTCCTTTTTTTTTTAAATCATGCAGGATGAGTTATGCGAAAAATATTGGCTATATTGAATATGCCGGGCATTCATAAAATTAGATGCAATAAAATAAAAGATTTGTTTTGATTTGATAAGATAAAAGTGGATGTATAATTACGTGATATGAATAAGTTTAATAATCACATTCCATTGTTACACTTATGTAGTATTTCACTATATGGTAAACATTGTATTATTTCATATAATATTTTGTTTGAATTATAAACATATTTTTCAAGATATTTTGTATATTTCTAACTATTTTTTATCTTACACACATTGTATTATAAAAAGTGGCAAGATAATTATTCTGAATAATACTGTATTCAAACTCAGTGGTTTGAATATAAAATTAATATACGTTGTTATCTCATTCTGATTAGCAATAATCATAAACTTTGTAGCGAGCAAAATACAGATTTAGTATATCATGAAAAATGTAATTGAATTTATGTACTTGATTTCACTTAACTGAATGTGATTGAATAATAGTAATAATTGCTTTGTCGAACTCTATCGTGGCCACCGTTGGTATGGTGGATTAAGGAAATAGATTTTACATGGGACTTGAGAATTGAATTAACAAAATCGACAAATACGCAAAAATAAAAGAAGAAAAAAAAGAAAAGGGAGAATAAAAAAAAGGGGAGAAAAAAAGAAAAGGCAAGAAGTGCAGTAAACTGAGCTCAAGTGACATAGATATGGTAAAGGTTAGTTTGGAAAATGAATGTAAAATTGTATTTCTAGCTGATCTTGTATAGTTTGTAAACTGAATTAAAGCTGACAGCAATGTCTGTGGTTTGATTGGTAAATGAAATTGAGATACTTTATTATTTAAGGCATAAAGTACAGCAGTTGGGAAGTTGGGAAGAGAACACAAACATAGATTAATGAACTGAAAAAAAGTGACCCATGTTGGCAGATTAGGAGGAGAAGGCGTGTAAGGGATGATAGTTTATTATTCATACATACAGTATGAATACTGAATTAATCAACTGCAAAAAAGTGAGAGAGGATAGCAGTAACATTATTATTAATGAAAATAAGGTTGAAGATCAAACTGCAAGGAGAAATAATAAATAACATTTGGATTGATATGCGAATATATTTTACAAAGGCGGATATTAAAGATAAGAATGGACATAGTAGTTATGATACCAGGGGAAAATTTTTTCAGTTCCATCCGTCTTGTAGACCTGGACGGTAAATGAACTAACAGTCTCTGGTATGAAAACCAACTTTTCGTTGAGCTGCAAATCATGTTGAAGAACAAAAGAAGACCAGTTGTCGGTGAAAGTGCGGTCATTTATGTTTACTTGAAAAAGCTTATATCCAGCTCTGAGAGTAATCACCGGGGTTCTTGTTTCATTTATGAAAACGCTAACGAACTTTGGTATTTTCTAGAAGTGGAAGGAAAACGGCAATGGTGAAAATATGTAATAAAAGAACAATATATATATATAAAGAAGAATGTTACTTACAAATTTGTGGCTGTTCTTTTCATTGTAAACTTGATAAAAAGATATGGAATTCATAATGTCGTGAGTTATATCTGGCTTGATGGAGGAGGATACATGCTGGTACAGAATATATGCAGGCTTGATATCACCTGAGATGAAAAACAGTGAGTAAATAAGGGAAAATAAATTTCTAGGTAGCTTGGACAGGAAACAGCATACCATCTGTACTGACCAAGAGCGTTTGCAGAATACTGCAATTGGAGAATGTTAGCAAGAGGAACAGTCCAACTGAGATAAGTGTGCATTTTAAGTTCTGTGAACTGAATAACATCAAATTTTAAGTTTCCGATGTGGCGTAGCAGAATATAGCTCTTTTCGTTAAGTAAATTAGTTGTCTGGAATTCTGTCCATCCAGCTGCAAATTTTTGGTCTGTAACTTCAACAGTCCAACTCTCATGCCCTTGAATGATAGTTATGCTACTTTTCTGATGCAGTTGCAGCATATAGTGAAAGCTGGGGGTTACAATCTGCAAGTGCAAAGTGCAAGCGATGAAGGGCTGGAATAGAAGGTTTTTTCCTGGGTGGTATATTTACATGTGGGAGGAAAATTGTTACCTTTCTATGCTGGCTGCACCTGAAAAAAAAACAACCTTCAATAACATTGCAAAGATTACGTTGCTGGCCGGAGGAATTTTTGCCCTGTATGTCCATTGCCATCGAAAATATTGCAGAAATAATCTTATAAATAGCAAAGAGTTTACTTTGATGCTTTATTTTAGAAGTGAATGAATATATGAAACAAGAGGCTTACTACTTATATAGGGTGCGTTGATTGAAATGAACTCAAAAGTGAACAAAGGTGTTACTGATATGTATTAAGAAATGCATTTGGTCAACATAGAAAAATGTGTAAAATACAGGTTTCTTGAAAGACAATACAAATGAAATTTGTGCAGCCATATAGTAATAGTAGGTGCATTCATGTATTCATAAAAGACAAATGAGTTGAAGTTTGTTCACAATGACACCAATAACCTGCCACATTGAACTATCTATCAGTTTTCATAAGCAAAGAGACAAAAATGAGAGGAAAGAAACAGTGAGAGTTCCTCACCATCGCTATTTGGTTGCTTGTTGGCATCAATATCAGTTTAACTTTGTTAGCTGTTGTGAATTTTCTATTTTGCATTTGATTTAATTTCAGTACTTAAAAGATTAATCAATGTTTTAACTGTGAATTATAACAAAAATAAGTTTAGGTTTTGAACTTTTATCAAATTATATCTATTGTAGGTGGACTGCAATGAGTATGAGAGCCTTTGCAGCAAATACGGTGTTTCTGGTTGCCCGACCATCCAATGGTTTTGAAAAGAGAATTGTTGGCCAAAAAGTCAGTATATGTGAAATATTGGAGTTTTTAAAGGGCCTTTGTTTTTTTTTTTTACTTGTTATGTTGAAATGATATCTGTCCTGATGTTGATTCTATGTAAATATAACTTCCATTCGTTGAGTTCATACTTTTGTATTCCTCGTGAATTTATTTTTATGGTGTGTTCATTGTAATGTAATATTTTTTCTTTCTTTTTATAAAGTTATTGATTACTCTTATTTGGAAAATGGATTTCCTTGTTCAGAAAAGAGAATTGTTTTTATATTGCTTTGATATTGATGATTCATTTGGAAGCTAAATAACTCATTTTTTTTGGAAACTATTGGTTGCATTTTCTGGAACCTGTTGGAACCTTTGATATTGAAGATTTCTTTGAAAGCTAAGTAACTAAATTTATTCGGAACCTTTTGGTTGTGATTTTTGAGCTTCAATCAACTCAAAGCAAAGACTGTTTTTTTTGTCCCTTTTTCGATTTTTTATTTTTCTAGAAGAGTGTTATTTTGTGAAGATTAAGTTTAGAACATGATTCCAGAATCTGTCACCAATAAATATATAAAAAATTGAAAGTTTTCGGGATAGTGTGGATAAAGGTACAATTAAAGGAAAAGTAATTTTACTATAAGTAAGAATAGTAGCAATGGCCTAACAATCGATTGGCGTCTTTACTTATTTGATAATTCCTTTGTCATATTTGTTTTTTATCGGAGTTTTGTCAATTTAATCTGAATCATGTGTTTTAGATAGTATCATCCTTAATTTTGATAATAAAATGTGAAGCTTTGGTTGTAACATTCGGAAGTTAAATTCATAGTTGATTTTGGCACATATAAAGGCCATGGTGACAAAGTACATTGGCATACTCGTATAAATGCAAGTTGCATGCCAATTGAGGATTGATATTGCTTGTATGTATGCATTATAGTTATTAACTCCGTAAATAATGAATGCAAAACTAATTTTTAATTTAATATCACTACGTAAAATTGCATTTATGCATTGACACCTTTTTAACTCATATGATTCGCATAATAATGTCTTTTTGTTTTTGTTTTAGAAATAATAGAAACTTAGTAGACATAATTGGGCAATTAGACTTAAGTAATTGGACTATGTTATTGGGGGACAGATTTTGTTTGTTGTGTGCGAAAGGTAAAAAAAGGTGTGCATTTTAGAGATAAGGCCGGCGAAAAATTAGATGTTTTATTTAATGTATATTGCAGAGTGAATAGATAATGCCTTGTCTAATTCAAGGCGAGGATGTTTGATTTATATCTATCACAATTTAAGTAAATGAAGTTCATATATTCCAAGGTAATATAACAGGATATAGCAATAGGCATGATAATGCATAGAATTACGATGAAAGCAGCAGTTAACTACCAATGCGTCAAATATAAGAAGGTTACTTTGAAACAGAGGTAGTAAAAACAAGCTGTAACAAAAGCAGAGTCAAAAGATAGGCTGAACATGTAACGGGTAACACAAAATAAGCAGTACTGTTGAATAGGAACAAAAAAATAAGCCAGCAAGATTAATGGGCTAGTGACTATGCATGTTTAAGATAATTTGGCTCTCTTAGGCGAATTGGCAGCTTCAAGAGGCGATGCAGATGAGTAGTCACCTTCTGACTCTTCAAATCTTTTAGCAAGGCATGATTTAACTCTTGAAGAAGAACCTTCGTTTACTACAATATTAAAAAAGGGAAACAGGGATCAGTGACACTATAATAAGCTGTGGTATAAAAGCCAGAATGCACAAATGTAAAAATATGACCTGAAGCAATTGAAGCACTGTTTGCAGTTTCATTATAGGTCAAAACATTATCAGGCATTTCTTGGATATCTAGCAACTCAGATTCCAGGTGGTCAGTAGTTTCACAATAATATATAATTGTGTAACGCTGCTTTGCATCGGCCAGTTGAGACTGAACAGGTCTTATATGAGCTAGAAAAAGCTTTTGTTTCAGCTCAGCATGAGTTTTTTCTAAGGGAAGTTCAATGTTCTGGTAGTTAAAACACAGGGGAAAGAGAGCATGAGAATTATGAGTATAGAAAAGGTTGTGAAGGGAAATTATGTAAATATATATACTTTATTATATGTGCAGATGTTAACCTGAGTGAAGTGGTCCATTGCTTCAAGTGCGGTGAAAGTAAGCAAAGTTTCAGCTAATTCACCAAAAATGGAAGCAGTGACCGTGCCTGTTGTATCAGTCAAATCAATGTCGAAGCGACATCTGTATATATTAACAAAAGGTAAGCGAAAGAAATACAGGCACATGGAATCCTAGTATCAAAAAGCGGGCGAGACTAAAAAAAAGGCAGTTAAAAGTGGTGGACTGTATGGTAAAGACCTTGGTTCAGCTAGATGCCTTTCTCTGCATGAATTACATGTAAAAATGACTCCATGCGGAGCTGCTGTAGAGCGGAAACATTTTTTGCATCCCATGTACCAGAATTTCTGGAAGATGTGCTCAAACGAGAAGGACACTTTGACCCACGAGCTCTGCCATAAAAGTAGCAATGAAAGAGAAAGAAGAGGCAGTTTTGATAAATGCATGTGAGAATGGCAGTAAATTGTATAATATAGAGAAGTCCTACCTTTTGTGTTGGTTTTAAAAGGATAATTTTAGTAATTTTCTGATCTGGTTTAAGAGTCATATCAGGATAGTGTTGGGTTTTAGGGATACTACGCAGCGGAAAAATAAAAATTTTTCCCTAAAACCATCCAGGAATCACCCTAGATTTTACATATGATGTGCTACAAGTAGGGTTTTAGGATTACCTTAATCCAAGCGGCGTCTCCCTGCAGCGTTGCTTGAGGATGGTCAGCCCTTGAGCAGTCCAATCGTCCTGCCTCTACTGATATCCATGCTAGAGCAACCCTGGATCGTCTCACAAACTATGTATTGAAGAGAAAAAGGTGCTAGCCTTTTTACTCTTTTCAAACGTATATTTTTCTCTCTTTTGTGTGTGACAATCACAAAGCCTCGGGTTTTAGTTTCTGTATCTCAGTCCCCAAAAACCATTGGAAAAAAACCGAGAGCTCTATGATGAGAGAGATATATGATGATCTCGAATGATAAGTCTTCTTGTCTGATTCAAAATCAAAACCATAAGACTTCTCATCACACAAGACTCTATCTATCATTATCTGATAGATAAGAGATAACCATTTACTCTTATCTGCTCAAAAAGGCCTGGGATTAATTTTCCTTTAAAATTAAACCCCGATAATTTACATAGTTTCAATCCAGGATTAAATCTCTATTGCGTGTGACCCAATAGGTCCCGAATACATTGGTAATAATTAGATAAAATAAACGACTTTATTTTATCATAACTTATAATAAATAATTAATCCATAATTATAAATCACGAGCGGTGTCTAGCAACACATCGTGATTGCCCAATTATTCGGAATTAGTCAAGAGAATTTGACCTAACCTTTCCGTGAAAAATTACCGTGTAATTATTATCCTTTCACCAAAGATATCCAATTAGTCAGGAATAAGGAATAAGTGCCAATTCCCTGATGACTAATTAAATTTTCTAGTTCCCAAAATTTACCCTTAATTAGGTTAAATTGAAGACATTCTTCAATTTACCTAATAGTCGACTTTAGGGTTAATTTCTCACTAGTGGCCAACCGGATATCAACTCCTTCTATCAGAGTGGTAAATCCTATCTCAATCACCCATTTTCTTTACATGCTTCACACTACATCCAACTTCTACACTTTAAGGCACTCACGAAGAGTAACAAGTAATTAGAGTCAAAATGTAGCGATTCACACTCAAGATACTATGGTGATCTCAAGTCGTAGGATCACTTACACAATTTTTCACTAGAGATACACCATTGGCACTAGATAGATATCCTAACGGGATCTCTAAACGGATCATCCAATGCATTTGTACTTTCCAAATCATCTACACATTAGCCTAGGTATCTTCATACCATAGTTGATGAGAACAACCACTAATTACATTAATTAGAGGCTAACTGTGTACTAGTTTTACCGTACTAAAGATGTCCTATTTCATTAGTACTATAACTAGGGAATTTTAAGAATATTACTATAAATGCGATTGATATCTCATAGTCATCAACTCTTGTGACTACCATCACATTAGTAAACATTCTAAGGACTTTATCAGTTATATCTAATATTTAACAGATAAATAAGAAGTTATTAAAATACAAAACATATAATTTAGGAATGTATAAAATAAAAACAAATACATTGTTTTAGGGCATACATTCCAACAATCTCCCACTTGCACTAAAACACATTATCCATGTTTTTCATCCCATAAGATAATACATGACTATCATGCTTCTTTTGAGGAAGAACTTTAGTAAGAGGATCAGCTATGTTATCCTCTGTGGAGACTCTCTCTATCTTTACATCATTCCTAGCAACAATTTCTCTAATCAAGTGAAATCTCCTAAGCACATGTTTGGATCGCTGATGAGACCTAGGTTCCTTGGCTTGAGCTATAGCTCCATTGTTATCACAGTACAAAGTGACCGGATCAACAATGGTTGGAACCACACCAAGTTCAGTTACGAACTTCTTGATCCAAACTGCTTCCTTAGCTGCTTCCGCGGCCGCAATGTACTCGGCCTCTGTTGTAGAATCTGCTGTGGTGTCTTGTTTGGAACTCTTCCAACAGACAGCACCTCCATTAAGAGTAAAAATGAAGCCTGACTGTGATTTACAATCATCCTTATCTGATTGAAAACTCGCATCAGTATAGCCTTTGAGCTCTAACTCACCTTTTCCATATATTAAGAACAATTCTTTGGTCCTTCTTAAGTACTTAAGAATGTTCTTAACGGCTATCCAATGACTCTCACCTGGATTAGCTTGAAATCTGCTTGTGACACTCAGAGCATAGGAGACATCAGGTCTTGTACATAACATAGCATACATAATTGATCCAATTGCTGAAGCATATGGAACATTGTGCATCTTATCAGTCTCAACTTGTGTCTTTGGACACATGTTTTTAGAAAGGCTTATACCATGAGTCATAGGTAAATTACCCCTCTTAGACTGATCCATGCTAAATCTCTTTAGCACTTTATCAATGTATGTAGATTGTGAAAGACCTAGTAGCCTTTTAGATCTATCTCTATAGATCTTAATGCCTAATATATAGGCCGCTTCTCCTAAATCTTTCATGGAAAAGTTCTTCGACAACCAACCCTTTACCGATTGTAACATCGGTATATTGTTTCCCATTATTAATATGTCATCTACATATAAAATAAGGAAAACAATTGAACTCCCACTAACTTTCTTATACACACAAGGTTCATCCGGATTCTTGAGAAATCCAAACTCTTTGATCGTCTCATCGAATCGGATATTCCAACTCCTAGATGCTTGCTTAAGTCCATAAATAGACTTTTGTAGTTTACATATTTGACTAGGATTTGGAGATGTAAAGCCTTCAGGTTGTGTCATATACACATCCTCATGCAATGTCCCGTTAAGGAACGCGGTCTTTACATCCATCTGCCAAATCTCATAGTCATGATATGCTGCTATGGCAAGCAATATCCGAATGGATTTAAGCATAGCTACTGGTGAGAAAGTTTCATCGTAATCGATTCCCTCTTTCTGCTTGTAGCCTTTGGCTACCAGTCTAGCTTTATAGGTAACCACATTACCATCCATGTCAGTCTTCTTCTTGAAAATCCATTTACACCCTACAGGTTTTATCCCTTCAGGTGGATCAACTAAGGTCCACACCTTATTGTCATACATGGAATTTATTTCGGAATTCATGGCTTCTAACCATTTAGAGGAGTCTGGATTACTCATTGCCTCTTGGTAGGTAGTAGGTTCGTCATCTTGAATGACTAGAATATCATTGCTATGGCTCACAAGAAATTGGTATCTCTTGGGAGTTGAGCGTGTTCTTACTGACCTACGAAGCTCTTGTGTATTAACAGCTTCAGTATCTACCCCATCATTATGTGGTTGAAGCTGTTCTTCATGAGATCGTTCAATGTTTGTTGGATGATCCTGAATTTCTTCAAGATCTATTCTACTCCCACTGCTTCTTTCTAGAATGTATTCTTTCTCTAGAAAAATAGCATGTTTTGAGACAAACACTTTTTGCTCAATTGGATTGTAGAAATAGTATCCTATAGACTCTCTTGGATACCCTACAAACAAACATTTGTCAGATCTAGGTTCAAGCTTGTCTGACTCTGCCCTCTTCACATAAGTTGGGCAGCCCCAAACCTTCATATAAGACAGATTTGGTTTCTTTCCTTTCCATATCTCATATGGTGTGGAGTCGACAACTTTAGTGGGTACTCTATTAAGAGTGTAAGAGGCTGCATCTAATGCAAATCCCCAAAACGATTTTGGGGCACTTGAGTGGCTCATCATAGAACGAACCATATCCAATAAGGTTCGGTTTCTCCTTTCAGATACACCATTTAACTGTGGTGTACCTGGAGGAGTCCATTGTGGAACTATTCCATTATCCTTTAAATAAACTCCAAACTCGTCATTTAAGTATTCTCCACCACGATCAGATCGTAGTATCTAAATACTTTTATTGGTTTGTTTTTCTACTTCATTCTTGAATTCCTTAAACTTTTCAAAGGATTCAGATTTGTATTTCATTAAATACACGTAACCATATCTCGAATGGTCATCTGTGAAGGTGATGAAGTATGAAAAACCTCCTCTAGCAGTGATCGACATTGGGCCGCATACATCAGTATGTACTAGCCCAAGTAAATCACTGGCTCGTTCCCCTTTTCCAGTAAAGGGCATTTTGGTCATTTTGCCAAGTAAACAAGCTTCGCATGTATCATATGATTCATAATCAAATGAATCCAAGTATCCGTGTTGGTATAACTTGGAGATGCGTTTTTCATTTACATGACCAAGCCTACAGTGCCAGAGGTAGGTTTTATTTAGTTTATCTGTTTTCATTCTTTTTCCACTCACATTGAGAATTTGATGATCAAGATCTAGAATATATAAACCGTTATTCCAACTTCCAGAACCATAAAACACACCATTTTTAGAAAAAGAACAACATTTATTCTCCTGGGTTATCCGAAACCCATTTAAATCCAAACAGGAAATAGAAATGATGTTTGTAGTAAGTGCTGGAACACAATAACAATTCGATAATTCTAAAATCAATCCACTGGGTAAAGTGATATAATAAGTCCCTACAGCTAAAGCAACAACTTTTGCTCCATTGCCCACACGTAGGATGACTTCTCCTTTTCCCAGCTTTCTACTGTCCCTTAGACCCTGCATAGATGTGCAAATGTGAGAACCACATCCGGTATCTAATACCCAAGAGTCTGATTTGGAAGTAGACACATTAATCTCAATCATATATGTACCTGATGATGAAGCTTCAGCAAGCTTCTTTTGCTTCAGGCTCTCCAAGTATGACTTGCAGTTCCTTTTCCAATGTCCAGTTTGATTACAATGGAAGCAGGTTGCTTTGGACTGATCCGCCTTTGCCTTTTTGGGCTTTTGGGTGGGCTTGTTTTTGGATTTCTTAAATCCCTTTTCTTGCCTCTTCCTCTTCTTAGAGGAAGTAACGACAAGCACACCAGTAGAGCCTTTTCCCTTTTTGATTTCTTTCTCAGCAGTTTTCAGCACATTCAACAATTGAGGCAAAGTGTGCTGCAGATTATTCATCTGATAGTTCATAACAAACTGTGAGAAAGAATCTGGCAGAGATTGGAGCACTAAATCAACATTCAGCTCCTGATCCATCTTAAAACCTAATTCGGCCAGTTTTTCAATTAGCCCAATTATTTTTAAGACATGCGGAGCAACAGGTGCTCCCTCTGCCATCTTGCACCTGAACAATTCTTTAGAGGTATCATATCTAACCGTCCTCGATTGTTGTTCAAACAACTCTCTCAGGTGTTGTACAATATCATACGCCCCCATGTTCATGTGCTGCTGTTGAAGCTGAGGAGTCATGGAAGCTATCATGATACATGAAGCTTCCCTATTGTCATCCTTATGTTTCTTATAAGCATTTCTAACAGCAGCAGGTGCAGTAGGTTCAGGCTCTTGAGGCATAGGACCATCAAGTACATACTCAATTTTCTCATGAGTGAGAACGATAAGGACATTACGATGCCAATCAAGAAAGTTTGTGTCGTTGAGTTTGCAATCAGTAAGAATAGTACGAAGGCTCAAATTGTTACTCATTCTACAACAAAATGAAAGATAGAATTTGTTAGAAAAATGTTTTGTTTAATAAAATCATAAAAACTTCAAAATTATGATTTTATTTCCACTATTTTTTTTTCAAATCAATTACCCTCCAAAATTGATTCGGGAATTTCTAAAATTTCATAGTGGCTAGAATCCTATCTTAATTTATTTCGACCTTGAGTGTGTCCCAACAAATCGAAAATAATTATGAAAGGTAGGTACTTTTACCAATTACAACTTATTGTAATTCCTAGATCAGTTGGGTGTCAACTCTTGACTTTAAATCTCTATGAATCAACCCAACACTTGCCTCTAAAATTAATGATTTTGAGTGAATCCCAACAAATCATAATTTTAGTTAAATCAAACCCATCATTCTTGAGAACATTTCCCATAGCAAAAACACGTAGTAAGTAAGGCAGCCTTGGGTGAATCCCAACAAGCTAGCACTTAATAACTACTCTAGTTTTAGACTATAATGATGGAAGGCATTTTATTGATTTAATATTATTGTTGAGGGATTTGTCTCCTTTTTTCCAAAAATATTTTATAATTATAATTTGGAAAAATTGCTCATTTGGTCTCATCAATAAACATGCATATAACCATATCAAACTTATAAACATGAATTTAAATCGTAGATGGTTGTGGATATTCCTAGACTAATTTCCCCGGCCATTAGGAAAATTAGCATGAGACTAAAACCTTTAATACCGCGACGAACCCCTTCGTTGTAGTATGCCTCCTTTCTTCTTTTCAAAGTAACAATTTCTATATAAATAATATAAATTCCTATCATCTATTCCTATCTATTGTACATTACAAATAGTATAGAAGAAACCCCGAGTTACATTCGGGGGGAATTTAGATGAGAAAAGAAATTACAATTAGAAAATAAGAAAGGCAGGACACGCAGGCCCTATTTTAAAATTAATCACAACCATTCAAACCTAGAATGATTGTAACCATTCAAAATATCACAATCATATTGCGTACTATATCCACAACCATCCACCATGCATTCTCATAATTTAAACAACTTTAAATAAAAGAAAAGCACGTAAAATAAGTAATCATTCATTCATGGATTGTTTGGATCTAATTTGTCAAGCACCCAAACAAATTTGGGGACTAAATACATGCTAGAAATTTTGGTGAAAAATACTCTTATTAGGTCATCATTATTCCTAACTAAATTAGGAAAATAACTGGGGAAATAATTCCAATTAATCAAATTAATTTTGAATTAATTCCCAACCTAATAAAAACATGAAATATTAAATTCCATAACACATTTTAACAATTAAAATTGTAATCAAATTCAAAAATTTCCAAAAGTTCAAAACTTCGAATTTTCAAAAACATTAGTTTCCTAAACTACTCTTGCATTTGTTTTCTAGCAACACCGGCAACCACCATAAAGCACCACCTCTCCAGCCACCACCACTGGGTTCTTCACTTACCACCAGTGGCAACGGCTCGCAGCAGTAGCTCCCAAGAGGTCGCAGGCAGCAATGGTTCTCAGCTACTGCAGCAACCTGCTGCAATTTTTCTTGCATAGGTTGCTGCTGCAATTTACTGCAATTTTGATGCATTCTCATGCCTTAAAAACTCTTGATTTGCTTACCCAGCAACCACCAAGAGCTATAGCAACCTCCCACCACCACCAAGGAAGCCTCCCATGGCTTCACATAGCGGCGGCAGTCGGCGGCAGCCCTTGGAAGATCGCTGGCAGCAGTGTTTTGCTGCAACAGCCGAGATGTTGCAGCAGCAAAACTGCTGCACTTTGGCTGCAATTATATATATTTTTTTTCATAAAAACTAAGAGACCAGCAACTCTTGCAGATCATCAACAGAGATTCAGGTCTGATTCCATCTCAAAAGATAGAGAAAACCTGATAATCACGTTGGACAGCTTGAACCGCAAGTACTCGGCAAAGAGATGATTAATCTGACAAGTTCTTATTCAATAATTAACCGATAAAACCTGCAACTATTCCAGGTTTTTAAAGGTTACTAAGAGGCTGTAAAACTCCATAAAATCAAACCCATAATGATGCTACAATCAGATTATAGCATGCCAAGTCATTCAAGAATTTTCGGCTAATGCATCAAAGAATTAACAGCAGATTATTGTGCAATCTTTAACCATCAAAACCTTAAACTTTTTCCAGGTTATATAGGTTAATAAAAGACACAACGCTCACCAAAAATTGAACTAGAATATCACATATTCTTAAATCCAACAATCAAGAACAATCCATGAACAAAAAAAAAACACATAAAGTCATACGAAAAATACTAGGGATGGCTCTGATACCACTGTTGGGTTTCAGGGATACTACGCAGCGGAAAAAATAAAAATTTTTCCCTAAAACCATCCAGGAATCACCCTAGATTTTACGTATGATGTGCTACAAGTAGGGTTTTAGGATTACCTTAATCCAAGCGGCGTCTCCCTGCAGCGTTGCTTGAGGATGGTCAGCCCTTGAGCAGTCCAATCGTCCTGCCTCTACTGATATCCACGCTAGAGCAACCCTGGATCGTCTCATGAACTATGTATTGAAGAGAAAAAGGTGCTAGCCTTTTTACTCTTTTCAAACGTATATTTTTCTCTCTTTTGTGTGTGACAATCACAAAGCCTCGGGTTTTAGTTTCTGTATCTCAGTCCCCAAAAACCATTGGAAAAAAACCGAGAGCTCTATGATGAGAGAGATATATGATGATCTCGAATGATAAGTCTTCTTGTCTGATTCAAAATCAAAACCATAAGACTTCTCATCACACAAGACTCTATCTATCATTATCTGATAGATAAGAGATAACCATTTACTCTTATCTGCTCAAAAAGGCCTGGGATTAATTTTCCTTTAAAATTAAACCCCGATAATTTACATAGTTTCAATCCAGGATTAAATCTCTATTGCGTGTGACCCAATAGGTCCCGAATACATTGGTAATAATTAGATAAAATAAACGACTTTATTTTATCATAACTTATAATAAATAATTAATCCATAATTATAAATCACGAGCGGTGTCTAGCAACACATCGTGATTGCCCAATTATTCGGAATTAGTCAAGAGAATTTGACCTAACCTTTCCGTGAAAAATTACCGTGTAATTATTATCCTTTCACCAAAGATATCCAATTAGTCAGGAATAAGGAATAAGTGCCAATTCCCTGATGACTAATTAAATTTTCTAGTTCCCAAAATTTACCCTTAATTAGGTTAAATTGAAGACATTCTTCAATTTACCTAATAGTCGACTTTAGGGTTAATTTCTCACTAGTGGCCAACCGGATATCAACTCCTTCTATCAGAGTGGTAAATCCTATCTCAATCACCCATTTTCTTTACATGCTTCACACTACATCCAACTTCTACACTTTAAGGCACTCACGAAGAGTAACAAGTAATTAGAGTCAAAATGTAGCGATTCACACTCAAGATACTATGGTGATCTCAAGTCGTAGGATCACTTACACAATTTTTCACTAGAGATACACCATTGGCACTAGATAGATATCCTAACGGGATCTCTAAATGGATCACTCCAATGCATTTGTACTTTTCAAATCATCTACACATTAGCCTAGGTATCATCATACCATAGTTGATGAGAACAACCACTAATTACATTAATTAGAGGCTAACTGTGTACTAGTTTTACCGTACTAAAGATGTCCTATTTCATTAGTACAAAAACTAGGGAATTTTAATAATATTACTATAAATGTGATTGATATCTCATAGTCACCAACTCTTGTGACTATCATCACATTAGTAATATTATAAGGACTTTATCGGTTGTATCTAATATTTAACAGATAAATAAGAAGTTATTAAAATACAAAACATATAATAAGGAATGTATAAAATAAAAAACAAATACATTGTTTTAGGGCATACATTCCAACAGATTGAACTTCATGTAAGCTGCGTCAGTTACAAGGTCACTAAGTACCTGAGAATTTTTCCTAGCCCTGTGTAAAAGAAGAGAAATCAGTTAATAATTACAAGTGGTTATGATGAGTATGTTAAAGAAAGGGACAAAGCAAAAAGAGTAATTAGTAACCATTTCTTTAGGTTTCCAGCTTCTTCTATAGGAGGATCAATAAGAATTGCAGAGTCAAACCAGGTAGATAGCGTGACTCCTGGAGGAAAATATGGGCAGTTGTGAGGGAAAAGGTAAAAAGAAGAAGATATATGGAGAATAAGCACTTGAGCTTTTAAATGTAAGGGACATATTATAGAAATGTTAAACAGCATACCATTGTAAAAGCTAACTTTTAACCTGCGACAAACAACAACAGGCTGATTCTGGATGGTATGCGTCATCTGATAGCCTTCGTGAGTTACAAATCATCCCACAGTGACAAGACAACAGTCTGCAGACTAATACACGGAAAAGATAAAATTTTGGAAAATCAGGAAAAAAGAAAAGCATCACATAATAAGGAAGAAATTTGTAAGGAAAAACTTACTCTTTGTTAACAATGACAAACTTTTAGACCACTGAATCTTTTCCATTTTTGTTGATATGTTTGACATCTAGGAGAAATTTCTAAAATTATGATGATTTTTAAAAAAATTCTACAAAGGGGGCATTTTTTGTATGGGATTCCGTCGAGAGGGTCTTCGCATTCAGCAAATGCGAGCTCCTTGAGCTCGCATTTGCTGAATGCGAGGTCTCCTTGAATTTTCCTAGCATCCAAATCAAAAAAAAAAGAAAAAGAAAAACAGACCTCGCATTTAACAAATGCGAGGTTCTCGTCCAGGCAACTCAGCTCGCATTTAGCGAGCATTGTGACGAAAGAAGCCCCTGGTCCAGTGAGCGTGAGCAAGCTGCAATTTTACATAAAAAGGCTGCTCAAACAATTGACATAAGTTAGAAGCTGTGCGTGTTTCATCATGCCAGTGATGAAACTGGAGCCAAAATTCACTATTTACCATCTTCAAATTATTTTCAAGAACATGAATCTAGATTTTGCCATGATTTTTCTTTTTGCTTCAGTTCCAATGCAGGCCTTCCCTTGCTTTATGATTTCACTGCAAATTATAAAATGATTTACAATTTGCAATGAAAATCTCTACAAATTTTACTACCTAAGGCTGTAAATTCATCAAAATTGGCTCATCATCATCATTGGGTCATTCAATGACCGTTCGGCTGGTGATAACGTACTGGATCTTCAGGTCAGAAGTTTGATATTTTTCTGGAATTAGTCTTACAATGGCATCTGAAATGAGATACTTTTTATAAATCTGAAGGTGAGGGCTGATCTTAAGGATGTCATTATTGAATATAATTCCCTCTACTTGTGATCCCTAGGAAAATACAAAAGATTCACAAAGTAAGAAGCTATGGATGTATTGAACTACTCATAAAAACATAACATATTCTAATGACAAGGGAAATCTAAGGAGTAAATTAATGCGGCTTTTTTAATAGCGAAGTGCTTAGGGATGCAGTATGAACAAGTAGATATAAATGATAGCAGAAAGAAGACCTCTGGATCCAGCAAAATAAGTTTTTGCTTTTTTGTTGGCGTCATTGTTGAGCCAGTTATCTGCTGCTTCTCTTGCACAGTTACTTTGCAGGTCCAACCCTGAGATCCAGGCAGGACGTTTTTGATCGAGATAACATCGTGCATCCTACATGTTTTTTGGAAAAACAGAAAGAAAATGAGAAATTAGCAACAGGGTGCGAATGACTAAACGATAAACTAATAAGTAATCAATGGTATGACTGATCATACCTCATATATCATATGTTAACGAATTTAAAGATATCTTGAAAGACAACATTCCTTGTTTTACAATCAGTTTTAACGTCATCAGAAGTACCTGGAGCAATAAAAACTTTAACTGCAGAAGAATTTCTAGCTTTAGAGAGAGCAACATAAAGCTGGCCGTGAGAAAAGACCGGTTCACGGAGGTAAATTCCGACATAATCAAGAGTTTGACCCTGAGATTTATTGATTGTCATTGCGAAGCATAAATGGACAGGAAACTGTGTCCGTATGAATGGAATACCATTTTTTCGGTGTCAGAAGTTTGCAAAGGAATTTTTGGGATGAAGACCTTTTTGCCTCTTTAAGGACCAGAGACAATTTCGGCAGAAATTGTGTGGTCAGCCAATTGTCTACAAATTAATCTGGTGCCATTGCAAAGACCATCCGTTGGATTCACATTTCTGAGGAGTATTATAGGACAGTTTTCTTTGAGCAAGAGTTCATGAGGAGGCAGACCTTTTGGGTTCAGAGAATTTAGAAAGTCCTGATAATCCGCTTGATATCTCCTATCAACAATTCTATCACAGCTTACATATCTGTGAAGACATCCAGGGAATTTTGCAATCATCATCTCATTAATTTCATCCACTGAAGAATTTTTGGGACAAATGACACATCTATTTATCATTTGGTAAGGATCACATGAGTATAGATTCAGATCAGGAAATATGGTCCTAAGTAACTTGGAAGATTGTACATGTAATTAGATGGAGGAATGAAAGAACATGGACAGAAAGAACGGTTAATAACACACTCAATGATTATAACCTGTCAAGTGATTCTTGTTTGTTTTGATAAGGAATAACCATATGAGGTGATAGAGATATTTGACCATGTTCATCAACAGGTTCAACACCTTCTCCAACTCTAAGCAAAAAAGCTGAAAATGCTGGATCTAAAGCAGCTCTCATATTTGTTCCTAGTTGTAGTTTACACATATGAGACCATAAATGCGAGCATAAAAGAGTTGATTGGACCAAATCTGGTGGAGGTAGATGTTCAATAACAGGCAGGATTTGCCGAAAATCACCGCCAAAAACAATTGTTTTTCCTCCAAAGGGAAGATCAGATTCCATTATATCTGTAAGAAGACAATGAAACGCTTCTATTGCTTCTTTTTTTGCCATTGAAGTTTCATCCCACCAGATTAATTTAGCATCAACAATAGTCTTGCAACACTACTTTGTTTACTTAATTGACAAGCCTTTTGTTTTGAAAAGTCCAAAGGGATCTTAAACCTTGAATGTGCAGTTCTACCACCAGGGAGGAGCGATGCTGCAACACCAGATGTGGCAACTACTATTGCTACATATCCTTGTGAGCGAAGAGAAAGAAGAAGCGCGCGATATAAGAAAGTTTTTCCGGTTCTACTTGGACCATTTACAAAGAAAGCTTGACCCTTTGAGCAGGATACTGAATCCAGAATTAAATCAAATGCATGCCTCTGGCCAGAATTCAATTTTTCAGCAAGAAGCAAATCTTCCGGATCAATAGGTATGGTTGTTTCACTTTGAATTTCTTTGGTCAGACACTCAGCATGGGAAGACGTAAAGAAATCTTCAAGGAAATGATAATCATCGAGGTTTTTCCCCATGTGCTCCAATGTTACATTAATATCCTGAAGAACTTTTCTTTTAATCTCTATCGGAGTGCAATGGCGATGAGCTGAACTTCGTTTATAATTAGAAGAGAGATGTTCTTCGAATGATTGCCAAAGATGTTTAGGATTTTTGGGGTAGCAATAGAAAAGAAGCATTGCGAATAAAGACCTTAACATATAAGGCGTCTGGAAATGAGCCGCTTCCTCTAATGCTTGTTCTATATAAGAATCGGATTCAAGCAAGCCTAACTCCAAACAGGCTTCTCTAAAAGAGGCTGTTTTATGACCTCTAACCATGAGCAAATCATCAAATGACATTGGACCCAGATTATGTGTGAGTAAAAGTCTTAAATAGTATCTTTCTCCTTCCCTGGGTTCGACAGTTACCAGCCTTCCTATGACCGTTCTACGACTCCTCTATGACCATGTCTTTGTTTTTGGTGTCCACACAAAGTGTTGAGGAAAATCTCTATATAAACATTTCAAATTCTGAGCTATGGCATTGGTTTTGTTCATTTTGAAAAACTCAGTCAGCATAGTCTTCAAAAAATCAATCTTCCTCAAGAGATACCACAAATCTGAACTTTTATCAAAAGAAGCAAATTGTTGGTCAGGAAGGTGAACATGGAGGGCATAAACTGTTGGATTCATTTCTGTTAGGCGAAATTCATATATGCGCCACAAAGCTTCCGGAGGTGAAACCCAACGCCCTTGCTGGTAGCAATTAATTTCATTAATGGCACTAGAAGATTTTTGGTCAAGAAGATTAAAACTGATAAGATCATGACCTTTAAAAATATACTTATAAAGGTACTTAACAAGCTTAACAGTGGAGCAGATTTCGACATTGATGTGGCAATCAAATAGAGCTAATAAGTATGGGTTGTAAGGTATCACCCATTGGTTGTCGAGCTCATGCTTGCGCACCTTTATTTTTCGGCCATCATCTCGTCTTCTATAACATGCATAGCTGTCCTCACCATGAATTGTATAAGGAGCAAAATTTTTAGGATAATGATTTTTGCATTTACCGGCTCTCATGCACGGTTCTGTTTATTCCTATAACCACAGGGGCCATGAATCATATGCTTAATCACCAGGGAATATAAATGCCTATTCTTCTCAGGGTCTGGTATTTCAGCACAAACAATTTTGTCATATGATTTAGAATTCAATAGTTTGGAGCCTGATTTAAGAATAAGCAGCAAATGGGCATGTGGAAAGCCTCGTTTTTGGAATTCAATAACATAGACACAGGTTGCAACCTCACCAAAAATCTGTTTCTTAAGGAGCTCAACATTTAACATTTCAAACTTAGCTCTAAAAACTCTAGCCAGCAAATCAGGCCTATCCTGTGATTTTTCATGGTATTGAAAATTCTCCTGAATTTCTTTCCACATCGGATTGCAAGTCATGGTAAGGAATATGTCAGACTTGCCGTACCTTTGAACCAAGGTCATTGCATAAGATATCTTCTTCTCATGTCCCTTGGGCCGCCAATAAATGAAGCCGGCAATACAATACGACGACCGACTCTAGACCCCTGAGTTTGGCCTATTGATACACTGTCTAGAACCCCTTGAAGGATCACTGTTCTAATTTCAGTTTGTCGCTTTCTATGAAAATCCAGTCTAGATGTTTCAATTTTTATATATGTACCAACGACAAACTGCTAAAATAATCTCAGGCTATGAAGCAACATAGAATCATCATTGTCTCTTATTTGCAGCCGATAACAATAGTACTCCCGAGCAGAAACAGTATAATCTTGAGAGGTCTTTTGCCGAGCAGCTAAAGAGGGGAAAAAGAGCGACATCTTATAACAAAATATATAGAGTAGGACAGCAGAAAAAATGTATAAATATAAGAAATAGACATGCCTATATCTTCAGAACGGAATAAGGTAGAAGGATCCTCGGCAGAAGAAAAATCAACATCAACTTCTGTGTCATGAGTATCAGGTTTCTTCTTTTTTGAGAATACCCTTTGGTCCCACGATGCCAACCAGATTCACCTCTAGGGAACAGAAGAGGATATTGAAGAAGATCGTAACACGCATAATATGATTGGACCCTATAACTTGCGTTAGAATGGCTATAAACCTGAATGTGGGGGCTCTTCTCAACCGATTCATCATCTGGCTCGGTCCATATAGCGGCAACTTGAGATGCAGTAGGAAGATTAAAAACACGCTGATCTAGTCCAGGATAGTACCTAAGAATTATAGTATGGGTCTCAATGGCCTAAACATCCCTAAGTTCTTTAAAAAACCTTCTATAAGGATTTTCTTGCAAGATTGTCATTAACAGCTTGAGGGTGGTCAGCCAAAGCTTATCAGAATTTTGAACTCTGTTTGCGAGCTCTTCATCAGTGTCAAAAAAATATAACTGAACCCCTGACGATTTATCAGACGGAGAGATTAGACCATCCAAGAAGTGATACACCTGGCCCTGGACGCGAAATATATAAACCCCTTTTGTATTTTTTGTCAATTCACGGTCATACTTAGCACCATAAGACGTGAATGCCACATTATTATTATATGTACGGGAGTTCTTCCTAAAGTGCTCGCATTCCTCATCATTACCAATGAACAGACGCTTAAGAGCATAAGGCATAGCAGGAGCAACAACAGAGATTTCACCCTCAGAGCAACAAAAAGAAGGAGGTTCTGAATGGAAGCGTTTGTCACCACAGTGTTCACAATTTGGAGTAGGAGGAAGAAAACCAGACTAGGTCGGAATATTTTCTAATCGAGATAATCTGGAAGGCACATGCTGAAGATTCCTACCTGGAAATATCCAAAAAGAAGATAGAAGTATACAGACATGGCTAATGGGAATGATGATTAGTAGGAGGAGGCAGGGCGGTTGTTTGCAAGAGCGAGTAACCAGTTTTTTTTTTCGAAAAAAGTGACAAGGTTCAAGAGTTAAGCATGATACAGAATAAAACAGAGTTGACAGCTGACAATAACAATATGAAAGCTTCCTCCTTGTAATGAAAAACAGACAATTTTTCAAACGACATAAACAGGACTTTTAAACTGGAGTTTGATACGGAGAACAAATAGGCGGAAGGCATGGATTGCAAAGGCACAGGCAGGTGTATGCTATACAAGATAAATCTGATAGGACAAAATAGGAGGTAAAATGAGCGAGTTCTAATTAGAAAAAGGGATAAAAGCAGGTGAAAAAAAGAGGAGGAGAAGTTATCTGGCGCAGCGAAATGGGAAGGAGGAAGGAGAAGCAGCAACAGGAAAACAGGAACGAAAGAACAAATGGCTAATTGCGGGGAGAGGTAACGAGAAGCAGCTACATGGGTCATCATTGCAGCAACCTAATCCGTCAGCAGGCAGGACGAGACAGCAGGAGGAGAAGCGTGTAAGGGCATAGAGAGGAACAGTAAAGGCAGAGGCGATGCAGGCGTAGGATGGGGAGAGAGGGGAAGAGATGCGTGGGCAAAGCGATGTAGTGGGGAAAAATAAAAAAGAGTACAAGCGAAGAGGGGGAAAAAAATTGGTAAAATGCAGGGCGTGGAAGATAAACTTTGGAGCTGAATGAACGAAACAAAAGGGAATCTGTGGTCGAGGAAGAAAGAAAAAGGAGGACAGAAGCAGGATGGAGCCGGTAGACACGAGCTTGGTCAGCAAGCAGAGAGGTGACTGATAGGGGCAACCTAACGGATGCAGGCAAACAGGACCAACGACAGACGGGTCTTCAAAGGTGGAAGACGTGCAAAGGGCAGGCTGAGAGGAGGGGGAAATTGAGTGCCGGAGGAGGGGGGGAGAGGTTGGAGCAAACAAAGAAGCAACTGATAACAACAACAATAAGGATAAATTTAAAAACCAAACAGGAGCAGCTGAACGGAAAGGAAATTACCTGAAGCAACAGGCAGGCGAAAGCAGAAGAACAAAGTAAATAGACGAAGCAGCTGAAACGGGCCTGCATAAGGAAAAGGAGGCGCATGTAAATAAACAAAGTGCAGAAAATAAACCGTACAGGAGACTGAGAATTAGGTGCAAACAGTAATTTGGGGGACAAAATCGATCGGATAGCGCTAAAGTAAAATACAAGAGGAATTTGGGGGGAGGGGGGCACAGACTGAGAAGGGGGGTTCCTTCAAGAGAGAGGCTTTAATTGGCCGGAGGTGCAATGAACAAACATCGCGCGGAAAACAAAAATGCATAAGACAAACCGGCTATCAGAGGGCGAGGTAGAGGACGACATGGAAGGAAAATAGAAAAGGGAATAAAAGCAAGCGAAATAAAGAGGAGGAGAAGTTACCTGGCGCAGCGAAATAGGAAGGAGGGAGGAGAAGCAGCAGCAGGAAAACAGGAACGGAAGAACAAATGGCTAATCGTGGGGAGAGGTAACGAGAAGCAGCTACATGGGTCATCATTGCAGCAACCTAATCCGTCAGCAGGCAGGACGAGACAGTAGGAGGAGAAGGCGTGTAAGGGGATAGAGAGGAACAGTAAAGGCAGAGGTGATGCAGGCGTAGGATGGGGAAAGAGGGGAAGAGATGTGTGGGCAAAGCGATGTAGTGGGGAAAAATAAAAAAGAGTACAAGTGAAGAGGGGGAAAAAATTGGTAAAATGCGGGGCGTGGAAGATAAACTTTGGAGCTGAATAAACGAAACAAAAGGGAATATGTGGTCGAGGAAGAAAGAAAAAGGAGGACAGCAGCAGGATGGAGCCGGTAGACACAAGCTTGGTCAGCAAGCAAAGAGGTGACTGACAGGGGCAACCTAACGGATGCAGGCAAACAGGGCCAACGAAAGACGGGTCTTCAAAGGTGGAAGACGTGTAAGGGCAGGCTGAGAGGAGGAGGAAATTGAGTGCCGGAGGAGGTCAGAGAGGTGACTGACGGGGGCTACCTAACGGATGCAGACAAACAGGACCAACAAAAGATGGGTCTTCCAGGGTGGAAGACATGTAAGGGCAGGCTGAGAGGAGGGGGAAATTGAGTGCAGGAGCAGGTAAAACTTGTGGAGTGCAAAGAAGAGCGCATAAGGAGCAAAAGCTTCGAGTGGGTGGAGTCGGTATAGAGGAGACTGGCGAAGTGGCAGAGGGGTCACGGACGAGCTCAGCCAGCCGCCCACTGAGCAGAAAAAAGAAGAAAAGAGAAGAAAACAGTGGGGGTGGGGGGAAAACAAAAAAAAAAGTGCCAGGCACACGGCGGGAGGAATGATCCGGTGCAGCAACAACAGTTGCCAACCAACGCATTCGCTCCACGCCAGCATCAAATGAATCCCATGCCGCCACGTGGAGGACGACCACGTCCGACGTGGATACCGAGCGTTCGCCCTTAGTCTATATGTTTAATGAATCATTTAAGTTGATTTGGTTTCCTGTACGGATGTATGGATTGTACCTCGGTAGATGTTTCTTAAGGCCTGAAAGGGCAATGATGAGTCTTTCATGAATTTTATTTTGTAGAATGCTTCCTGTATGGGTGAGTTTTTCAATCTTTTGAAAAACTTTAATAAGGACTTTCTTCTAAAATGCTCATTAACTTCCGTCATTGTTGCTTTATTTAATTTTCCATCTAGTATTGTATACATTCTATTTTCAAACTCATGTGCAATATCATGAAAATATAGCTGAAAATATTCAGGGCTATTCTCATTAGGCATTAGGCCAGAAAGATCATAATAAACTTGTCTTTTGCAACCGAAACATGTAAACACCACTCTTACTGGATGCAAGATGCTTATCTAACTTTACTCCAAATGATGTAAAGGAGAAAATAGAGTTATATGCTCGAACATGATGTAGAAATTCTTCTGATTGGGAATTGGATAAATCAAGCAATTCTTGTAGTTATGGCATAATGAATTTAAATTATAAATCACAATAAGAGCATAATGAATTTAAATTTGTAAACTATATAACATTTTCAAAAATAGCTCTGTACTTGTAGTCTGCCATGGAACCATTTGTGCTTTAAGTAAAAATTTTTAGTTACATATTGGAATCTTTGATTCCACAGCAGTAAGATTCGAATTGATTCTTTGCTCTCTCTTATCGTTGATATTTGCAGCATATTCCTTTTTTTTGTGACTCACTAAATTTGGCATATTGACTTTTCTTCATTTGAGCATGGGTTTCATTTTGCTTCACATGTTCCTCAACAATCTGGATTGGCTTTTGGGCAAGTTTACTCTTCTTTGACGCTTCTATAATTTTTTTTATTCTGCAATTGTTGTTCTTTAGTAGACAAATTCACATAGTTGGTTTTCATAGATTTCAATCTATACATTCTCATTCCATCTGTGATAAATTACAGGAAATTTTATAGTATAAATTTTATAATTCTTAAAACTCAGTAGCTAATTTTTTTTAAAAATCTATTTTCTTTATCTCTTGTATTATAATCATATTTACCTGAATCACAATTGCATCTCAACATGTGCTGCATTTGACCAAATGTTTTGCAACTTTCTTGACTAATGAGATTTAGCCGTGACACTATATTTAAAGATTGGAATTAGCTAACCAGTTTCATGAACAACCATACATACATGCACAAAAATGTCTTGTCAAAATAAAATTGATTGAAACCATACATAGGGTTGGCCATTCATGCAGTATATAGTGTAGGATTTCTAATTACCAAAAGTATGTAGGTCATGAAAGGTAATAGGACATCAATTAGCAGCCACTACGATTAAGATTTTTTTTGACACGTCTTTAGTTTGTTAATTTATTATCCAATTACCCTTATCTAAAGAACAATGACAATGAACAGATAATATATACAAAATTTATTGCTAAGATGAAGTATGCATAATGTGCAGTTTCGACCATCATTCTGAAACAGTAGTTATCGAACCGCTTTTAATTTCATAGGCTTGCTTTAAAATTCCAGCCCTTTATTGTTCAACATTTTACATCTTCTAGCTTTTGCTTTGAAAATATTAAGACTCATTTATAATTCACTATACAAAATATATCCTTATAAATCTAAGGCCATTATAACTCTCAAAATATGATCTTCAGCATCTTTTGTTTTATCGAAATAAATGTGTTTTCTTTCTTCAAGTTTGAGCCCACTGATGCTGTCATGGGGAATTTTTCCCTTATGTTTGTGTGCTTGGCAACATTTCTTTCTAATTTTTCATTATAGGGCTAACGTGACCACTAAGCAATCATTCAAATATTGAAACATTTTCTGGGGTAAACAGTTGAATTTTGTTTGTGCTACTAACGATACAACCTTAATGCTGTCTCCAAGTCATCCAGAAGAAATCATTCTGTTTGTATGGCAAAATGGGGCCTAAAATTGTCACAACAAAAAAGAAATAATTCTTTTGAATTCACGTATTAAAAAAAATATCGAATTCAGATAGGAAAATTTGATCTTTACTGACTCATCATTTTCAAGTAACATAACACGATTAACCAAAACAAAAAAAAAGGCAGAAAAACCCGACACAGAATATGAAAAAAGGTCACAAAAAAACCAACAAATCAATAAAAAATTAAAAATGAATGCAAATTAAGGTGAAAAACATAGATATGTATAAGAAGCTCACGCATAGGTGTTTGGAACCTGAAAATCGTTTCGATGAAAATGTCAGCAACTGGACCTTGATTTTCCAATTACAATACTTTTCTTTAAAAAAAAAAGACAAAAAGAAAACATATTATTATGTGTATAAAGAGTCTTTACAATTCCAACTATAAAGGTTTCATGCACTCACTGTTCACAATCCTCGAGGATGAACTTGAGACATCAAAGTAATGGGGTGTGATATTCTAGCAGGAACATAAGTAATTGTCAATGTTTGAGAGGACCTAGAGTTTTTCAACCTGTCAATACTTCATCATAATGAGATTTCTTCAATTTTACAAAATTCCATCCAAGTCATGTATGATCCCTTGGAGACAAAAATTCTTAACCTATTCCAACCATTGAGAAATAGAAAGCACAAGGACGGTCATTTTTTCGAGAGGTACCTTTTGTGCAGTTGTTTATTAATTTGTATGAGACACTCTTTGTACCAGTAGATGTGTGCGCACGTGTGATCAATACTGCATACTACATAAACAACAAACAATTAATCCGATGATTAGTGTTTGTATTAGTGTTAGTATTAGAATAGAAGATCACTGAATAAAGTTCAAATTGTAGTTAAATTATAAACATTAATAATATGTAGACAAATTGTCTTAAGAGCATAGAGGCAAATTAAAAAAAGGAAGAAATACCCATCAATAAATTATTCAAAACACATAGATATAGATATACCAAGTGAGGTCTACTTGCGTGCATATGGAGTCAAGTGGGACCTCTATATGTGCATATAGAGTTCTCCCATTGGTTTTGAACTAACCACCGCGCATGCCTTGGTATTCCAAAAATTGCCAAATTGGTCCATCATATTTTTAGAAAATACTTTTTAGTTCCTCACATTTAAAATTAGCTAAAATAATCTCTTAGATGTAAAAAATTTTACGTGTTTGATCCCAAAGCACATTTTCGCTCAGTTTTCTAGCCAAAAAACACATGCCTAACTCCCATAATTTCAAAGGCAAAACGGAACAAAATTTGTTTCCCTTCAGAAAAGAGCAGATGACTTTCCCTTTCTCTCAATTTTCTTCCACCAAACTCTATTTCTAATTCTTAGCCACCAAACCCCAATTTCCCACAACAAAAATTTTCAGCAATTTCACAAATAATATATATAGCCTTATAATATTAATATATATGCAACAAATCACGATATTACACTATTTAGACAATATTTTATCATGTGTGGTAATTGATCTGAGCTTCTCAATCGTTTTTACCCTTTTTTAATATAATCCCTGTGCCTTTTCTTCATCACTTTTTGTTAAGGTGCGCTTGCTGAAGCTTATTGTTGGGAATTAAGGTTTGGTTACTTAGAATTAGAAATAGCATTTTACCCTTATTCAATCTGATCCCTATGCCTTTTCTTCATGGGTTATGGTGAAAGTGCACTTGCTGAAGTTTACTGTTGGGAATTGGGGTTTGGTTACCTAGAATTAGAAATAGCCTTTTAGTGGCTGAAAATGGGGGAAGGATGGTCATGCGTTCTCTTTTTTTTTTTTTTTGTGAAGGGAAAGAATTTTATTTCCATTTTGCCTTGACAATTATAGGTACATGAGGTAAGTGTGTGTTTTTTGGCTGGAAAATTGATCAAAAAATGAGCTCTGGGAACAAACAGGCAAAATTTTTATATCTAAGGGACTGCAAAAGTTTTTTCCGAAAATGTGACTATGTGAGAGACTAAAAAAGTTTTTCCAAAATTGTTACGGACCAAATTGATAATTTTGCCTAAAATTTTCCATCCCTTGCCCTATTTGACCAACCTGGCCGCCTCTCTTTTTGCACGGAAATTCCATACAAACATACAAATATGCTCACGTCAATGGCAAAGTTCACCCGACCAACTTGCCATTTACGCACGCACAGATAATTACTACACACGACACTCGACCGCCATGGCATATTATCCTTTCCAGGATTTTCCAGCACTATTTGGTAACTTTGTGGTTTCATTTTGTAAAAATATACAATGACTATCCTACAAATGCTTCTTGTGGTTTTGTAGACATCTCAATGTTAATCATTGGCAACAATTTCAGCAATTGATAGCTTTGTTAGTCACAATTTAGTACATCTAGACAAAAGTTAAGAAGCACCAAATTTTGTTAAAATGCTATTTAAAGTTCTTCTTTGAATTTTCAAATATGATCTTAGTTATGTTATATTATTTTTGATCATGTACCATATGGAACATGTCTATGTTTATGTATAATTCAATTGAGCCCAATGGCTCGTATGAATTAGGTCTCTAACAGACTTATCACTTGTATCCCCATTCAAGAAACGGGAGGTTAAAACTAGTTTTTCAAATGTATCTAAAAAAAATTTCTGCTAGCATCTCTTCTGATAAATGTGTATTGTAGACACCGATTTTCTACTATTTTAATTTTCTTAGAAGGGGAATGGACAAACGAGTAATTTTTACAAATTCTACTTTTATTTTATATCTTGGATACCAAATTTGGTTTTCTAACGTTTGAAAAAAAAAAAAGAAAGAAAGAAAATCCTAGGATTTACTCCCATGTCCCACACACTATAACACACTCATACTCCACCATAACCACCAATGTTGTTAAACTCGGATTGAATAGTGACTCGGCTAAACTACTGGGTCAATGATCAATTGGTCGGATCAGTTAGACCATTCTCAAAAATCCGTTGACATCAGCATGATGTCATAATTATTTTATATTTTTATAAGTTTTGAAAATATTGAAATTAAGTTCTTAGTTATATTCGACCAATCATACCAAACGTTCCAAAAACATTAGACTTGCAATTAAATATACACCTAATAATTATATATAAAAGGCAAATTCATGGTTAAAATATGTCTATTCTCAAAAACTACATGAAAAATTAAATTAAAACAAATTAATAAAGTTGGAATCGTTGATGCTAAATTACTAAGATGATAAGGATAAAAACATCTTGATTTAGAAATAATTAAAAAACGTGAGTGATTTTGGTACATTAAGTGGGTGCCATTTTCTTATCCCTATTGATAAATGAAAGTGTTACAATTTAGGTAACTCAAATTATATTTGGGAAAAACAAGAAAAAAAAATTTGAGAATCGGGTCAACCAATTGAATCAGGTTATTGATTTAACCGATTTTTGACAAATATGGCTGATATTTAACCAAAACGGTTTTGTACTATAAACTAACTCGAGAAGAAGATTGGTTCATGGTTGGACCGGTAAAACTAATTGGTCCAGCCTAGGTCTAACAACATTGGTAACCACTACCCTTAATCACCCATTTAAAATCCATCAAACTCCAAACTTTTCCAATTAATGACAAAAAATTCACTTCATCTTGCACCCTTACACAAAAGAACCCACTCCACTCTCTTATCCTTTGCCACCCAATGCACATAGACTACTACTACTAGTCTTGTGTAGCACCAAGAGG
>NW_020862293.1:57128-110932 GCF_003713205.1 Coffea eugenioides | reverse complement strand
AACCGCTTTTGGAATCCGCTTTCAAGCCTTAACTTTTCTAAGCACCCCACCTGACCCCATTACAAAAGCCGAAAGTCCTGACTTCTGTTCTTTGCAATGGCTCTGTCAAGAAAATTCCTGATGCCAGAAAATTTTAGCTGTATTTCTGAATTGATTAGGTGTGAGGTTGACACTGCTCTTCATGTGAAAACCCGCGAGGGCACTTTTGAAAAAAAAAAAGGAAAAGGAAAAGAAAAAGGAAAAAGAGAGCGAATGCAAAAGAAAGATGCAAAAAAGATTTGATGCTGAAAGTCCCTGGTGAATGATGAGAAAAATGCAAACAAAGTCTGAGATCTTTGGGTTCAAAATAGGGGCAATTTTGGAAAAATGCGATCTTCGGTGCAATGTCCTTGAAAGTTTTATTCTTTAACTATCATTTTCAAGCCACATTACAAGCTCATAAAGTCCATCGCTGACTTACCCTTCATGACAACCCAAAGTGAGGATTATGCTTATAAGAAATCCATCAATCATTTGTGATCATAAGGTTATGACCCGTTTCCACATGTTTAGCTATCGTTTGCATCCATATTGTTGCAAGCCTATAAAGCTCATATGTGGACTACGTTTTCTTAAGAAATAAGGGTGACAAACTCTTTGCTTTCACTAAGATGTGATGTTGAATGCATTACGATTTTGGGCACAAGAACCAGACAAATCTTGACCTCTCATTTTCCTTGGCCACCTCAAATCAGAAATAAAGTCACTCGATTGGCCCTGAAGGATGAGCCAACAAGAAATGGTGATCCGTTACCCTAAGCACCGATGCTAAAAGTGAGGAAGAAATCTTCTGTAATTTGGTGTTATTCTGAGAGATTCATCATGAAATTTCTGCATGAACTCAACATTCAAATTTCTTCACGTTGTATATGTGATTACTTTCTAAATTTTGGAAAGTGCGATTTCTCTTGGTTCAAATAAATGGAAAGTCATCCAAACAAGTTTTTGCAATTAAATGGCCCATACTGGGGCAAAATTTTATTTATAAGATTTCGTGAAAACAAGCCCATACAGGGGCAAATATTTTTGTTAGTCCAATTGAGGATTTCGTCCAAGAATCAAATAATGCATTTTTCAAATCAATCACGCTGCTCTTTTCATGAAGTTCAAGTGCATGTCATACTTTGATAAGCCCCCTGTGCAGGTATCCATGGTTGAAATCGAGAAAGAAGCGCAAGTTAGAATCTTACGAATCAACCATGCCGTAATGCAAATCAATTGATCGGTTGCACAATAATTGGTGGAAACTGAGGCAAATTTCTTGTCGATGAAATCTCAGCGCCCGCCGCGCACCCTTCTCTCCCCCCTTTCTTGACAATCACACTTAATTTCTTGACCATTCACAAAGATCACGTTGGGCCTGGATTTAGTGCCGCCAACTTCCCAAAGATCACGTTGGGTCTGGATTTAGTGCCGCCAACATCACTTTATCACGTTGGGCCTGGATTTTGTGCCGCAAACATCGCAAAGTATCACGTTGGGCCTGGACTCTTGGGTGCCGCCAACATCACGTCTATCCACGTTGGGCCTGGATTTGTGCCGCCAACTTCACAAACATCACGTTGGGCCTGGACTTGGTGCCGCCAACATCGCAAAGTTCACGTTGGGCCTAGACTTGGTGCCGCCAACATCACTTTATCACGTTGGGCCTGGATTTTGTGCCGCCAACTTCACAAACATCACGTTGGGCCTGGACTTGGTGCTGCCAACATCGCAAAGTTCACGTTGGGCCTGGATTTTGTGCCACCAACATCACAAAGTTCACGTTGGGCTTGGATTTTGTACCACCAACTAAGGCAGGCTCGGGTGTTATCCCACTGACCAATTCATCGCACTGGGGCAAAATTTTGGATAATTTTCCAAGTAAATCTTATGCAGTTTCTTTATACATGCCAGCATTTTATTTTTGCATTGCCACTAGCCGTTGGGTCAGTCCCACTAGTGCGCATTTCTTTTATTCTGCCGCTAGCCGTTGGGTCAGTCCCACTAGTGCGCATTTCTTTGTTTTGGCCACTAGCCGTTGGGTCAGTCCCACTAGTGAGCCCTTTCTTTTATTCTGCCGCTAGCCGTTGGGTCAGTCCCACTAGTGAGCCCTTTCTTTTATTTTGCCACTAGCCGTTGGGTCAGTCCCACTAGTGTGCATTTCAATTTCATTGCCACTAAACATGGATTAGTCCCACTAGTGTGCATCATGATTTTTAAACTTCATTCGGGTCAGTCCCATGATTTTAAATTTTATTCGGGTCAATCCCATGATTTTAAATTTTATTCGGGTCAGTCCCGTGATTTTAAACTTTATTCGGGTCAGTCCCATGGTTTCAGATTTTTATTCGGGTCAGTCCCATGATTTTAAATCTCTTGTTCGAGCCAGTCCCATGATTTTAAATTTTATTCGGGTCAGTCCCATGATTTTAAACTTTATTCGGGTCAGTCCCATGGTTTTAGATTTTTATTCGGGTCAGTCCCATGATTTTAAATCATCTTTAATTTTTTTCAGAAGAGATTTCGGACGTCCGAAAGAAGATGAACGGACGTCCGATAATGTTCTTCAGCTGCTTTCCCAGAAAGCACCTGTTCGGACGAAACTGTCGGACGCAAGACTTCGTTCGGCCATCCGACAGTGCAACGGTACACTTTTTAAAGTGACTTCCCTCTTCATTTGCTTCAGAACTCTCCTCTTCTCTTCTCACTCGAACGGAAACCTCTATCCTTCTCACACTCAATTCGTGCTTTTCTGAAGCACTCATTCCAAAATTGACTCAACCAAAAACTTCTCCTGATCATTGCGAGTTCAATTTTCGGATCTTTTCACCAAATCTCAACACATTTCGAAAGTTCCCAAATTTCCCTCAAAACCCTACTTTCTCATAACCGTTCTGCTCAATCATCTTCAAGGCTTCTTTAACCCAAAATTCTTGTGTGATTCACTCCCATACCACTGTGTGCATCATTTGCATCATACATCTCACACATTTCACACAATGGTGAATCTAAGAGGAGGAAAAGCCCCTGCCGGACGCAAGCACACACTCAGGGATGAAGATGTGGATTCTCCTAGGGTCATAAGATCATCCAAACGCTTCAAAAGGGGAGCAGTAAAGACTCAAACTTTTCGGCCTTCCTCTCAGCCTGAATCCGGACAAGGAACTCCATCTCAACAGCCTTCCCAATCAACCACCGTCTCCCTATTCTTTGATGCTGCTGCCAAAGAAAAACATTCCTTGATAACCCAGAAAGGTTTCATTCCTCAACGAACCATAAATCTTTTTGAATTCCGCAAGATTGGTTTAGAGTCAATTCTTAATCTCTTTGAATTCCAGAAATGGTCACATATCATTTCCATGCCTAACGTTTATTAGCCTGAAATGCTGTATCAATTCTTTGCCAATCTTAGGAAAGGCACTGATCACACTGAAATTATGTCCAGGGTAAATGGGGTAGACTTAGTATTTGATCCTGAAACTGTGAATGCCATTTTAAATACTGTTATTGAACCAGGATGCAAAAGTAAAATTGCCAATTTCTTTTCTTATGAAGAGCATCCTACTGCTGATAATCACTTTGATAATGCTAAAATGCTAACCTATTTTCGAAAGAAATTTTCTGCCCCTGCTGATTCAAAACAAAATGACCTTGCCCCTGTGAATCTTTTTGCTTTCTCAATCATTTCAAATCTGCTTGTGCCTACTGACGGTCATAGAACAGATGCAAATAAAATGGAGCTGTATTTGTTTTATTGTTTTCGAGAAAAAATTTGCATTGACTTTGGCTTTGTCATGTGCAAGTTTTTACTTCGCTATACCACTGATTCTCGTAGAAAACTGTCCTATGGAAAATTCCTTCAAAAGGTTTTTGAATTTTACAAAGTACCTATCCTTGGTGTTTGTCCCAAAGAAACATTTTCCTCTGCCTTCACTAAGGCTTATTTTGAGCGCAAAAATCTTGTCTTTAGGGATAATTTGTGGGCGTATAAGGGGCCACTTCTAATGAACCTAGATCTAAGGCTGCACATGATCCACTTCACACTCCATCCTCTGTTGCACTGACCTCTATTCATCCTAGGAAGACTGCCACTTCTAATGAACCTAGATCTAAGGCTGCACATGATCCACTTCACACTCCATCCTCTGTTGCACTGACCTCTATTCATCCTAGGAAGACTGCCACTAAGGCATCTTCTTCTTCAAATTCTGAGGTGGTTGAACTCCTTTGAGACCTTAAGCAACATGTTCTGCTTCTTGAACATGGTCTCATGCTCACCATGTCATCCCAGCAACAAGCTGACTTCCTAGATAAAAAGAGTCTTCTTTTTCCCCCACCTGTGGTTGAGGAAGTCCCTCCTGGCAAGGAGCCACGCTCCAATGATCCAAGTTCATCAGCCGCTGTTCGCTCTATGAGTCCTGCTCCTATCGACCTCACCTCTACTCCCGTGGCACCACATGATCCTTCCACATCTGATAAAGGCAAGAAACCAGTTGGTGAAGATGCTGAAGATGATGAAGACACTGAGGAGGAGGATCTCTCTCAATATCAGCTTACTCGAAGGACGCCTGGATCCACTTAGTTTACCATTTAGGATCACTAGCCATATTAGGATCATTTGCATTCTGTTTGACTGTTTTCTATTTGCTAGGTGTTAGATGGTTGTCTTGGATTTTTTTGTTGTTTTCTTTGATTCTGGTGCTTGTAATGTTCAAAACTGGATATGTGGATGTAATGGTGCTTGTAATGTTTTGTGATGCTCGTAAGCTATTTTGTTAAGAATGTTTAGTTCTTTTTTATGTTACTGATTCTTGACATGTCTCTTTATTTTTATTTTTTTTGACTTTTGTGATGGCAAAAAGGGGGAGAAAAGATATGAATTGATATGTGGATATATCTGTGAAGCAGCCAAGTGAGGGGGAGTTTCTCAATTGATTAACTGTTTTTGGATAAATCAGTGAATAAATTGCTTAACTATGTGAGGGGGAGTTTTTCAATTGCTTAACTATTTTTGGATAATTGAATAAATCTGTGAAATAGCCAAGTGAGTGGGAGTTTTTCAATTTTTGTTCTTCGATTGACTGAGAAAGGGGGAGCCTATTTGTAATCATCAAATTTCATTTCAAATCATTGTTTTGTCATCATCAAAAAGGGGGAGAATGTTATTCTTGATTTTGATGATCACAAAGCACTTTGAAATGTTTATCTAATTCTCTTCAAATATAAGTGTTTTGCTTTTTAGAGAATCAGGTACAAAGGTGTCAAGGAAAGAAAATCAACCAAAAGAAGAAGCAAAAACAGGGCACTCATGTCGGACGTCCGAAAGGAAGCTGTAGGATGTCCGAAAGGATGAAGAACATCAAGAAGGAAACTCCTTCGGACGCTCGTGAGGAAGCATCGGACGTCCGGGAGGATCGGACGCACTCTTCGGACGCATATAGATCGCGTTGGACGTCCGAAAAATTTCGCAAAGTTTTGATGACTCTCTGGACGACATTCGGACGCAGATGCTTTCGGACGATAAAATCCCATCGGACGTTCGAACGACAACTTGGTGAGTTTCGGATGATGGGATCGGACGATGATTAATCTGTCGGACGTCCGACAGCCCCAACGGCTAGCTGACTCTTCATCTGCCTTCTATCCATTGGAAGCATTAATGAAGCCTATTTTTTGTCCCCTTGAAATACAAACGACTCTGAACGAGAGAGGAACTTTTGCACACTTTGTTATAAGATCTAAAGAGATATTTTAGCTAGAAACTAGTCTCCCAAGCAAGATTTGTTCTCCTAGTTTTGTGAAGTTCTTATAAGCACTTCTCTTGTGTTGGGGATTTTCAAAAGTGTAGCTTTGTTGAGGGTTATCTGAGTGATAGTAAAACTTCCTAACTTGACTAAGAGAGGCTTAGGGCTAGGAGGAAGTGATCCCTCCTTTGTACATTGAGTTGATTATTGTACATTGAGTTGATTATTGTTCATCAAAGATAAGGTGCTCATCTTTGTGATTGGTCTTCAAGTTTGAGGAAAACTTGGTAGACAATCGGTTTGATACTCTATCTTATTCTTTTTGTTTAATAAAATTCTCATTGCTTATATATATCCTTATTTCTGATCAACATTGTTCTATTCTTTAAATTTACTTGATTGATCTCTACTAGAAAAGAAGGTAAATTTTTATTAAGTAAAAAGTGCATAAACTCAATTAAGTTTTTAATCAACCTAATTCACCCCCCTCTTAGGTTGTCTTTGGGCCTTACATAGCGGTTGAATTGTAGATCTGCTACATTTCTCTTGTAGTGGTTGAACTGGGCCTTGGACCTTATCCGAAACATCGGGTAAGTGGAATTTAGGGTTACTCATGCGTATGCGTGAATGTAAGTCGGTAACGGCTGAACTGAGCTCTCGTTGGACCTCTTGCTTTAGACCAGCCTCCGAGCGTTCGGATAAGCTGAGCAACCTTGGGTAAAGGATAAAGTTCCTAACCTGTTTACTCCTAACTGGAATTCATCACTTGAACATTGATATTACTGAATACGGAGCGTTAAGTGACAACTAACATCTCCAATCATTAATGTGTGAGCGTTGGATAACAGCCAACGACTCCATTTCCTAATTACTGAATACTTGGGGCTATAAGCCATATCCTGAATTACTGTATATCTGGGACTATAAATCCAACCCAGGGCTAGTTGGTCGAATCGAGCAGGCAAGGGCTTGGTCGAGGAGATCAACGAACCTTGGATACTTCTTTGACATTCGGGGCCGGTAAAGGGTATGTTTGGTGGACGGAAATTGATGTAAAGTGGAGATCTACGGACATTATACTTTCGTGGTTGACGGAGAGTCAACGGACCATGATCAATCTTCTGTGGAACTTACTCCTAAGAGCAACCTATATCCTTTGCTATGAATGTGTTCTTTACTGTACGCTTTTGCATGATCTATCTGGCTACTTGCTTAACTATATACTGGGTTCTGATCTATTTGAGTTTTGACTTGTTTCTTGATGTCTGGGTATGCTATCTTGTCTCTTATTTTACCTGCTTGATTATTTGGAATCTCACTGGGTTTTTAACTCATTCCATGCAATTTGTTTTCCTTACAGGGATGAAAACATGAGAGGTTGAATTGAGGAAGGTCTCGATTTCTTCTAAGTTTGTTAGTTGCTCGAGCGAGTACTTCATAGATGTCTAGCCAACTTGTTTGGTTGATTTTTACAAGTTTGACTCCTTGGTTGTATTATAGATTGTATGGACATTGGAGGTCCATAAATGTATATTTTGAAGGTTATATTTAATATCGCTTTTATTTTGAGATTATCATTTGTAAATTTCATGAATTGTGACTGAGCCCTGGCGAGAGTTAGGCAGGCGGTCCGCCAAACCCTTGGGTACGCCTTAGGGAAAGGGGAGGCTGTCACAAATATGATATCATTGTTGAATTTCAGAAAAACTTTTTGAGGTATAACCACAAAGTATTTTTCCAATCCTTTGACTATATTCATCATACTCTTTTTTCTTTAATACTTGATTCCAAACTTGGTCAGAGACATTTGTTTCAAGTATCAAATCATTTTTATCATTTGGTAGGGGGAGGTGGAGCTGTCACAGGTGGTATCAGAGCTGCTTCGCGTGGTCTCTGCGCGGGGTGAGTTTGGGCCAAGTGGTGTTATGCTCCCAATTATGTGAATAAGTGTAAAGGACTAAGTGTTCTTCTTGGGCGTAAGTTATGAATCATGACTGTTATAAGCATAAACCCTTTATCATAATACTTGGGGAAGATAGATTTGTCCGTCAGGTAGGAATCTCTAATATGGGTGATTTACTTTTGGGACCGGCCGACTCGAATTGTGAATTATCTTATCGTGCATTCTTGTACCTAAGTACCAAAAAGTGGAGAGCACTAGAATAAGGGTCTGTATCTGTGACGCCCCCACTTCTCCCTAAGGCGAACCAAAGGATATCCGCGGGACGCCTGCCCAGCTCTCGCCAGGACTCACTACAATCCACAATTCAAAAACTCGGAATACTTCAAATGACTTCAATACATAATTAAAGTACTCCAAAATATCTCACACTTACAATTAATCAGCTCTCAAGCTTAATACAATCCAAAAGAATATGTACTACAACCATCCGTTATAATACAACTTAAGATCTTCAAAAGAAAGCAATCTAGTACTATTCTCGGGCACTCTTGGTCTCGGACCCTATAAAAGAAATCCACGACGTGGTATGAGCTACACAGCCCGGTGAGGTTCCAAAACACTCTAGCAGTTCTAATAAATCAAGTAAAGGGAGCATACCACATGTATGGTTCGGGGTTGCACGTTGGTACATGAACATGAGACAAATATCATTATACGAGTACTTTGAACATATCACAGGTATGACTCAAGATTTGTACGTTGGCACATTTGCATAAAATGGTTATCACTATGCAAGATTAAACACACATTGAAGGATACGGTGTTCCAGTGGAACCATTTCGGTCATCTGCACCTTATGACTTTCGGATCCCCTCGGTTTGTCTGGTCATCACCTTATCCCTCCAGTGGTAATACTCGAGTATACCGAAACGGTGGCCTAGGGTTCCAACCTACCCGACCGAGCCCAGTCCTGGCTCGAGTAGGTCAGTAACCAAGGGCAGTGCCCAAGTTCACCTTAGAGCTTACAACATGCACACGTAATCACGTAAACCGATGAACGGTAAAAATCTATCATTTTGGGTAGGCCGAGTGAGATAAAGTACACACTCGCCCTAAAATGATAGACAATTCCATATGAGTAATTATAGGTAACACTTAACATCCAAACCCTTAAGAAATATGCCATAATTTCATATGAACACGGAATTCATGGTAATCAAATAATCAAGTAGTCAAGTAAATCTGTAAACAGGAGTAATCAAATAAATCGGTAAACGGTAAGTATTTATGATTAACGGTAAACGGTAATCGGTAATTGGTAATCGGTAGACATTTGTCATTTTAATAGGCCGCTATTGACCATTTCCCATATTTATCACTTAAGAGTCGAGGAGATTCACTCCAACCGACTTATGCAACCATAGCATAATTGATCATTTAAACACTTCACGTAAATATGAAATTCACATATTCCATGTCGAGTAATTCAAGTATACGTATTTCAAGTATTTCATGTCAAGTAATTCAAGTAGTCACATAAATATGCTCTTCAATTATTTCATAGCAAGTAATTCAAGTATATCTTACTTACATATGCGTAAATGTGATAAATACTTAACATGTAGCACTTAACGCTTAACACGTGATGACCATAGAATGACCATGTCATAGACTTATGCAAATTACGTATTCCTATATGGAACACTCACCTATTGCAACAAAAGAGTAACTACTCAAACAAGTGTCTAGGCGTCCGCTTCGAGTTCCTCTTGAAGGTCCCCTTGAGCGCCTGAACAAATAACAATCAAATATTACACACTATCGCTTAAAACCCCCTACCTATTGAGAAAGATTGTACCCATGTACAATCTAAGAAGATTTCACGAGTACGAGTCCTAATCACATGCAAATCGAGACTCAAAAGTGGGGTTTCAAAACATAAGAGAAATCGGGTTTTTATATTTGAAATCATGTGCAAAACATTTAAGTGATATCGAAGGAAAAAGGAGAATTCAAAAAACTCTATTTCCTTAAGTTTCGGAAATTTCTGTTTGGATACGAGATTTTTGGAAAATCGTGTCTCACTCTCTACAAGTCCAAAATTGGAAAACTTGATACCGTTGGAAACTACTTCCAAAGTACTAAAAGTTCTTAGAATACACTTTTCCATGAATCTAAGTGGAAGGTATTCAAAAATGGGCTTAAAGTTACTATTTCAGGTTACTTAGAGTTATGCCGGGGTTGGTTTTTCGCTAACTTTGGAAATTCGGTAAAATTCATACGTTGCAAACCAGCCTCCGAAATTTCTAACTCAATTAGAGTTACAAGTAAGGTTTAGGACAGAACAAGCGGATCAAGAATTGGAGTTTTGAGCACCGAGATATGGTCGCTCAAAGTTGGAGGAAAAAAAAAATGAAACTGTTAAGCTAGTTTCCAGATTTGAGTTCCAAACTTTGGGACTTTAATTTGGTAGCGAAATGGACTCAGAACGGCACCAAATTTGGTATGATTACAATACCATATAAGAACTATTCATCTGTCAAATTTCATAAGAAAATTCATTCGGAAAGTTGGTTAACAAAACCATCAAAGTTTCAAGAATTTCCAAGGCAAATCTGCCTTGTACTTCAAATTTTCTTTTCTAAAACCTTTGGCCAATAAAATGCGTAAAACATGTCTCATTTGTGATAACCAGGTCTAATAAGAATCCAAGATATATTCGGTAGGTGATTAACACCAAGAATTTCAAAACAACAAGTCCCAACCAAGGGTTAGGCCTTTACTAGCCAAAGAGGATTTTTACTCACTGCATCAGTTTCGAAATATGGACACAACTCACTCAATTCAACTCAGAATTGAGCGTGGTTGATGGCGTTGAAAATATATTTCATAAAGCTAGAATTTATCAGAAGAAACCATTCTCAAAATCTATTCACAAGAAACTCGTTTTTGAGCATCAAGTTACAGTTCATGTCCTGCCTCCTGAAGAGCAACGAAACAGGACAGCAATTTTCAAACGAATGGTTTGGTTCACTCGAGTGGAACTATGTCATGAATTTTATACCAATGGAAATCTGGGAATGTCTAGTTTCCAGTGCCACAAACGGTACTTGATTTTGACATCGGACCAAAGAGTTATGGCCGATACAAAATGACTGCCTGGGCAATACGGGATTCATTTTCCAGTTTTGCTAACTTTGGAAATCAACTCATTTGACCAACCAAATCATGTTATTTTTCAGTGAAATTTTTTACACACTCACAATAACATGTAAACAACATAATCAAGCCATTAGAACCTCAAAATTTTGCACAAAAAATGGTTGGACAAGGCAGGGGTAAAACGGTCACTTTTGCTCCAAGCACCTCCTTTGATTTTCTACCAACAATACAACATTAATCCACTAATATAAGCACTAAACCACCATTAATTTCATCATCCAATATCAAATCAGTCCATCCATCAAATGTGGGAGTTCATAGAGCCCACACAACACAAATCCACCATAAACAAGACTACCCACATGCATGCAAGAGTTTATACGAGTAATAGAACTTCCATAACTTAAGATTATCAAGGTTGATCGTCCATTACCTCCCTTGATGAACTAGACAGAAATTTCGGCCCCTTAGATGCTCAAGAAAACCGTGGAAATGAAGCTTCTCTCCTTGCCTAGGTGAATCTCCAAGTTGTTGTGAGTTTGTGGTAGAAATTTAAAGTAATTTGGTGCAAGTTTGAGAGGTAAAATGAAGAAGGAACTTTGGTCTCCTTCTCTTGGTGTTGCACGGCTGGTTTGAGAAGGAAAAGAAGAATGGTGGCTGATGATAAGCTTCCGTGGGAAGCTTTGAAATTTGTGGCCAAAATTGGTTCCAAAAGTCAACCTTTCAATAGCACGCGAACGCGCGCGTTTCGTGCTCGTTTCCTCTCGGGTTTGTTTCACTAGTGCACTAAACCTCTAATGCACTTGTATACATACTATTGTTATTCACTCTTAATTGTCCCAAAATAATGGTCTAAAGTCTCTCAATTAAATCGCGCGTGTGAAAACGCTTATTTTCAAATTAAACATTATAAAGCGAAATTTCTAAGAAATTCTTATAACGATGGTACAACTAACTATCACTTGAGCACTTAATCATAAAAATACCTATTTTAAGACTAATGCACGTATCTCCAATTTTTCAAGCTCAGTGTATCCTCAAATCGGTTATCGTTCCAAACGCACGTGCACTATTTTCACTTAACGGGCTTTCAAAAATTAATTTTTGAAACGAGACACTTTAAAAATATAACAAACCTATAGATCCATGTAATTAGGTCTAAAGAGGTTAGAAAATAATATTCGAAGAAAATGGGTGAGCAAATAATTAATTAAGCCATAAAAATAGAATTATAAGTGAGAAAGATTCGGGTCCTCACAGTATCTTGATTGCACTTGAGATAAGTTTTAATTGCAAAGGTCAAGGCGCTGAAGATTTTAACATTTAACCTAGTAATTGGACTGGTCGAGGGGATTGGATCTAGGAGTGCTATCATGGACTAATCTAGTTGTAAGGATCGAAGACAACCTAAGAGGGGGGTGAATTAGGTAGTTTTAAAAGCTAGCCAAAATATAAATCACTTTTTCTGAACTAGCCCTCTTTTTCTAAAGAACCAGACCAAGGAACAATTTATGATAAGGCGGAAGTAATTTAGAGCAGAAGAAATAAACAGTTAGTGTTGCAAAACAGTGAATAAGAAGATGGAATAGCAAACCAAATTTCAAACACGACTAGAGTTTGAATATCCCTTTATATTGTAAGTTTCTTCAAGTTGATTCAACAAACAACCAATCTCTTGTGTATACGGGAAGGATCACTTCCTCCTTGCCTCAAGATACACTTGATCAAGTAAGGAAGTTTTACAATCACTCGAATAACCCTCACAGAGCTACACTATTGAAGAAATTGAATCACACTTGAAAAGCTAAAAGAAGATCACACAACTAAGAGTACAAATCTTCTTTTTGAAGTATTCTTATGCTTGAATCACTCAAGATCTGATGTAGACTTAATGTGTATCAGTGCTTTTGGTGGTTGACTTTTATCCTATTTATAATAGACCAAAAATATCTTCAATTAAAGCCACCAACGGACACAAGGCAGCTGAAGAGTCAACTAGCCGTTAGTAGTGTCGGACGTCCGGTAGGCTGGTTTTGTGCGTCCGAACGCAGGTAGTGAGTTCAAGAAATTTTCTTGAAATCTTTAGGACGTCCGGCAGCATCAGAATATGCGTCCGACCATATGATGTAAAACTTGGAATCCTTCATTGATTCTTTCGGACGTCCGGTGCTTCTAATGTTTGTCGTCCGAAGTGTTGCAAAGATTTTCGGACGTCCGGTGCTCAGGTATTGTGCGTCCGATCGAGGTTAGAGATCTTAGAAGTGCTGACTTATCAGCTTCGGACGTCCGAGGATAGGTTCTTTGCGCGTCCGAAGATACTCAACGGTTATCGGACGGCCGATAGGATGTATTTGTGCGTCCGACAGATGTTTTAGCAGATGCTTGGCAGATGCTTGGCCTTTGAACCTGTCTTGCTCCATTTTCTGACCAAAAACAAACTTGGAAAACATTAGTTTTATCCACTTGTTTTGTAATCATCAAAAGGTACGATCAAAGATAAACACTAGTAATAATCTGGCTAGGGTTTCTATAGACGGTGGCTAGATTGTAGTGTACATTGGCAAATTATCACTGAATACCTGTTTTGTGACAGCCCCACCATCCCCTAAGGGTTAGCGAACTGCCAACCCAACTCTCGCCAGGACTACTAAGCCGCACACACGAAAGCCAAACCATGCCGAAAGATATTACAGCAACCAATTGATTCAACGACAACAAATAATAAAGAACGAAAATGAAAATGGAAGTGAACAGTGACTGCCACGTCACAATCCGGCCAGAGAGCAACCCAAATTTTTTTTGAAAACCCCTGTCAATCCGGCCATGTATCCGGCCAAGAACTGGCCGGATATACGCCAGATTCTACTGTACAGTTTCCCACTAAAATTTTTTCTTTCCTCATTCAAACTCTGTACTTGTCCGAATCCCAATCAAGTACAAGTAACTTTATATAACCCTAGAGAATGAACATTCCCAAATCAAATATAACACATGAACATGATTAAACACTTTTATATACACACGTTTGTAAATTTACAAATCAAAAGGAACATTGGATCAAGATACATTTAGGGTTTTTTCAGCTACCGAGGAGCTATACAAAAGAATATCTATACTAGCTCAACTCATTCTTCAAAACATCATAGTTCTAAGAGATTGTTCCCTGTAAGGAAAACAAAGGCAACGGGGTGAGCTTTTGCCCAATGAGGTACCATCACTCAAGTATTCAAGGATCACAAAAGTATGATGATACTCAATCCAAATACATTCATCAAGTGAGTAGAAACGAACACCATACATCAACAGGAAGTAAAAGGATACGGACGGCTCTCAAGAGCCCTTTTCCTCTTATGCCGTACTTGATCTCACCTCGTTGACTCTCCGTCAACGCTTAAAGAGTAACCATAACCATAGACTCCACTTTACTCCGATTTCCATCCACCACACATACCCCTTGCCGGGCCCGAACACCAAACAGAACAGAGATGGTAATACTCGAGTATACCGGAATCAAGAGTCTCAATACCCAAAGATTTCCCAGAAACAGTCCCCATGGCTTGTCAATTTTCCTCGACCAAGCCCTTGCTGGCTCGATTCAAATGACTACCAATGAGGTTGAGCTCAGAGTTAATAGTAAAGGTCGTTGGATACACGTCCGAACGACACCAGTTCAAACACAACCAAGAGATTTCCAAGTGATACAGTGAACAGTCAAATAAGCAATAGAGAATGAGCGTGATAAAGTACACCCTCGTCTCATCTTGCATAAACAGTAATCACAGTCATTTCAGTCACAGATTTCAAGTACAAATAAAGCAATGAAATAACAATCATGTGAGTGGTACACTCACCGATTCAAATAAAGTGAACTTTAAACGTTTCCTCCCGAGGTGCGCCTTGAGTCACCGGCACGTCCTACGAACAACCAAGAAAACAATTGAGACTCGATTACGAGTCGTTTACCTATTCAATAAACTACTAATGCAATGCCAAATAGAACTCGAAAGTGCAAATAAGGGACAATTGGTGCCAACGGTATAAACGACCCCAACACCCTTCATTTCTACTCACAATCATCCCAACTCAAAGGAATCACATGGACTTAAAAATTGGACAGCATTTCCCTTAGATTTTCCTTACTTTTCCATTTTACCATCAAACACCAACCTCAACTCAAATCACCCACAATTGCACACACAACATATAGGTTATAACCCACATCTAATTAGGGTCACAATACCCTTGAATCTTAACCAATTAAGAGCTCTAAAACCAACCATAATAAATCCCTAAATTCAAAACCCTAATCTGAAATTTAACTACCCAAGCTGAAATTTCTCGTAGGTGAGTGAAACTAACACCTATAAGCTCTATATTACACATAACAAAGCTAACAATCTATGGTGAATACTTAAGCCTCAAATAAGGGCAGAAAATTCACCAAAAATCTGAAATTTCCCATAACATCACCTTCTTCATGCAATTTTTCCATAAAACTACAAAACTCACCACTCTAAACCACTAATTAACAATTAATTGAAGTAAAGAGGAAGTTCCTGGCAAAATGCCTTAAAACTCCAAGAAAAGTGATAGCTTAGTGCTTCCCTTTCCAAAACCACTCCACCAACCTCTTTAATCCTTCCTAGCAACTAGTTTTTATGGAGTACTTTGAGATGTTAATGGTTGGAACTCAAGATTTGGGCTTGGAATTGAAAGACAAGATGAAGTTTTTCCTCTCTTTTTCTCTCCTCAATAATCGGCCAAGACAAGAGAAAAGTGAGATGAATTTTGGTCCAAATTGATTTTAGGAAAGTAAGAGAGCTTTAGTCAAAGGTCCAACCTCCAATCATGTCGCGACACCTAGCACCTTTAATGTTCAATCTCATCCTCTTGTCTCCCAATACTAAATAATCTAGCTAACCTCCAATTATCTCCTAACACTGTGTACAGTAATACTCCTGTATGTAAAACTCCACCTAATCACCAAAATTTATCGCATTTTACGCACTAGCGGGTCCTACATCCCATAAGCACTACTAACGTTGCATAAACTAACTTATACTAGAAAAAAAATAATTTAAAACCAATACTCACTTATAAAAATATCTAGGAAATTAATATAATAAAGGAAAATATAGAAAATGCATACAAGGAAATAAAATAATGACCAGAAAATAGGAAAATTTTCGGGTTCTCACATGTTTCCCTTCTCCTATGAACGTCAGGACTAGATAAGTGTTTATTTGATTTTGAAACAGTTTAACTGCAACTATATAGGTATTTCTACCCTTTTGTAATATTTGATATCCGTAGTTTGGTTCTCGATAAACTACCCTTGCGTATACTTCTTTGACACCTATCCATTAATGTCAAAGTATGGACGTGGCTTGAATATTATCGTGTCGAGATCGAGAGTTTTGGAATTATGTATGGGGATTTGAGAAAAAAAATTGGGTTCTATACCTGTAAGCAAAAGTTTGAGATAGGGTGTGGAACTTTTGATATACGAAGCATGCTTTCGGGTTTCGTTATGTATATAAGTGATAAGTGGCATAGTATCTTAAGATATTGCCCTAACTATGTTCTACTTTCTCGTCTATCTCATTTGAGAATATCTAAGTTTAATCTTTCGTGGTTGGATTGGGAGCGAAGGAACTTAACAGTTATATGATTAGAGTTTCAATTGTACTTAGTTACTTATTTTGATCCATTGATTTGCCTGGCAGGGTATCACTTGAGTTCATGCGAATCGGTGAGATGACACGTTTGGCTGATATGTATAAGGAAATAGAGATTCTTCGAAAGGAAGTAGAGTTCCAAAAGAGAATATGTGACGGCCCCACCTCCCTCTAAGGCGAACCAGAGGGTTCGGCGGGCCGCCTGCCCGGCTCTCGCCGGGACTCAGTCGTTCACTACAATCCTCAAATGACTTACAAGAATAAACCTCAAATATTACAATATAAATCTCCAATATACATCAAATTCTCCAAAAATTACATGTCATAAGCGAAGCGGAAACAATTCCCAACTATACATAAAATGATTCCAAATCCAAACTGTACAAGATATAGGCCATCCAGACATGTAAATAAGCACAACAAGTCCTTCCTTCGCTTTGAGCCCTGTGGAGGGGAATAAAATATTTTTGGGGTGAGCTAGAAGCTCAGCGAGTAACCAGTAAAATCAGTAATCAAATCGGTTTAACAATAGTTCATTTCAATGATGTCATAAATCAAATGATAAGTCCAGAAACAATTACAACATTTACAAAACATTAAATATGGAGTATCAATAATTCAAGAAACATGTACAATGGAAAGCGATAGTAACATTCATGAAAAGGATACGTTCGTTCTCCTGCCATTTCCTTTTTTTGTTTTATTTGAAATTGCATTTTTTCATTCAACCTTTCCCGGACATCGTCCAGGCTCCACCAACCTCCACCAACCTACAAAGGTAATACTCGAGTATACCAAACGTTCACCCAGGTCCCTAATCGCCCGACCGAGTCCGCTTCTGGCTCGAGACGACCGGTAACAAGGGGCAATGGCCAGTTCAGCCCAAAAGGCTTACATTCATGCGCAAGTAGTATTTAATCATTTATCATGAAAATTTCACATTTATTTAGGTCGAGTGCGATAAAGTACACACTCGCCCAGAAAACTCGTTTTAACAATCATTGAAACCACTTAACACATTATCAATCCATAATAACAAGCCAATAAGTCAAGGAAATATATCAAACAAGGAACACTCTCATATAAGCACGCATGATATGCAGGAAAACAGTTCAAAAGTAACTTTGGAAACAGCTCAAAAGTAAATAATGCAAGAAACGTTTCACAAGTACTTTGGAAATAGTTTAGGGTCACTCACCTCCATGGCTCAGAAACCATCCATCAAATATCATTGCCTTACTCAAATCCAAGCCTTAGATCACAAACGCAAAGCAATCAAGCCCTTTAAAAGTTCGGACAGCACTTCCCCTAAATTTGCTTACTTTTCCAGCCGTCATGGCTTCATTATTTTTCTCATTCAAACCCAAAGGTACACACACAACAACAAGTTCATTCGATAGCCATTCATCAAGCTCCCAGTAGTACAAGTACAAGTCAAGCTAGGGAAAAGTCCGGAAATGAAAGTTAAGCTCAAAACCAGAAAAACAGTTTTGACGTCATTTTACGGTAATGGTACCAAAGGTGCTACGATTGTCGGATGAAGGTCCAAGATACACCGTTTCGAAGCTAAGATACAGGGCTACAATATTGAAGAAGGTCACTCAACCCAGTTTCGAGTGTAACCCGGTCAAAAATGCAAGATACCATACCAGAATCACAAAAACAGATTCACAGAACGCATTCTAGCGGAAACATCATAAATCAGGCTATCCAAGTCCAAATCCAGAAATTCCAAAACCAGCTAAAATCTAAGAAACAGGGATACATTTCATCAGAAGACCTCAACAACCAATTCGGAAGCAATTCCAGCCAAAACAACCAATTACAGGCGCAATTCTTACATTCGGGTAAAACCAGAACAACAATAGTAATTTCGAATTTTCTCATTCTACACTACTCCGATTGACCTGAAATTTTGTAGGGACCTCTAAAATATCATTCCTACAACTTTCATGTTTTAAGCCAAGGCCAATTCGGCCTCTATCTATGAGCTATAAATTCGGGCAGAATGTATTCATCATAACCCTAACTTTCCAAAATTTCTTCCAAAACAGAAATTGGTTGCAATTTACCACTTTTTCCACCTCATAGAGTCCTTAAATATCATTTCCAATCATCATATATAACTACACAATCATATCCATATGAAAACAGAAAAATCCCCAATAATTATAAAACTTCACCAATTCAACCAAAACCAAGATATAATCCATAAAAGTGCATCTTATACCACCACCAATCATGAATTGAACATCATTAGAGGAAGGAAAGTGGTTCTTCACAACTCACCTTAGCAATACAAGAGATAGAGCAATTAGTCACCTTAGCTTTCCAAACAACTTCACAACCAAGCTCAACTCCACCAAACTAAGAGGTTTTATGGAGTAATTGGAAGATTAATCGGTTTAATTGAAAGATTGGGCAAGATTGGAGACTAGAAAATTGAGAGCTTTTCTTTCTTTCTTTGAGCAAGAAAGTCGGCCAAGAGAGGTAAGAAATGAAGAGATTTTTGGCCAATTTTACTTAAATGGTAAAGTTATGAATAGTAGTCAAACTCAAGACTAAATCTTATGGTGACACTTGTCACCTTTAGGTTTAAAACTTATCTTTTTGTCTCTCCAATACAAATATCTTAACACTTTGTAAATAATATCACTTAATACAAATTTCCAACAAGTTGTCAAAAATATAATGCATTTACCGCACTTGCGGGTCCCACGTTCAAAATACGCTCTTAATTTCTCAAAAACTAACCGATACTAGAAAAATCATTTTAAAACTATCTTTGCTCATAAACTTTATCTGGGAAATTTTTCTAATAAAGAAAATATAGAAAAGACGGGTGATTAAATAAAAAATAAACCCTAGAAAATTAGAAAATTTCCGGGTTCTCACACTTATACTTTTCGGGGCGTCACAGAATAGCTGAGCACTGGGAAAGGCGATAGAAACAAAAATATTCGGAGAAAATTGAGCTACTGCACAAGAACATAGAACTACAAAAGAAATACGAATGGATCCCGAAAGAGGTGCGGAATAAGTTTGAATTAGTGCATTTGTCTAGTCGAATAGCATCTGAAGACATTTTTAGTAATAAAGATAAAAGGGGTGAAGAAAGTTCTCACGATACTAAAGGGAAATGTAAAGAGATATATGAAGATGAATTTGCTATGCAAGAAAAAGAGAGGAATAAAAGAAAGAATGGATACTTCAAAAAGAGATGCGTAGCTGTTAAGTGTGAAACATGTAACAAAATTCATACGGGAGTATGTTATTTGAAAATTGGTGCATGTCTTAGATGCGGCCAACTTGGACATCAAGTGAGGAACTGCCCAAGACAAATGAATTTCGGGATGGTGAAGCTACTGTAATAGTTAAAGTTAGCAAGTAGTGATGATTTGACTGGCATAGTTGTATTTATTGAACTATGTGTTATGCAAACTTTATGTAGTAGGTGTATCCCCGTTAGAAACAGTGGACTTGGTACCTGATGCTTTAACGAGTGATATTAAATATTGGTGGTTGGGCAGTATTGGATCCTTATCCATGAATCTCTTACTATAATTTAGTCTTGAAGTTAAGCGAGAAGTCTTCGTTTGTGGTTCGAAAGGAAGAAATTTTGGTTTGAGATGGTGATACTGTGATACCCCAACTTTTAGGATACTATTGTTGTTTAGTTTCAAAAGGAAAAAATATTATGCTTCCTTTAGTTTATTTTTATTTTAAGACATTGTTTTGTTTTAAAGACTAGAAACCCTAAAGTTTAATCAAAACCCTAGTTTTTACTTGTGACTAACCATTTTCTCAAATTTCTCATATTTTAACCGAAACCCTAAATTCAATTTATGAAATTGTAAAATCCCTTTCGTTTTCCTTAAAAATTCCCTTTTATTTGAAAATTATTTGGCAATTATTATTCTATACTATCCTACTACTCAATCACCCTAGAAAAATGCCAAAGATCATAGGAAATTAGGATTTTTCCTTTCCGATTTCAATTCGAAGTGAAATAGGATTTTTCATGTATCCGTAGTGTAATTATCCGGTATGGAGTAAGGATCAAATTTGGTGCTTAAGAGTGACTTTTAGGTGAGAAATAATATGTGATTAGAAGCAATGATAAAAAGTTAGTGAATAGGGAGTAAAAACCCTAGTACGTGTGATTTAAGGAAAAACGGTGCGAACCGACGTATACCGTGCACTACCGATTGAATCCCCCACTTGACCACCACTTTCTTACCACCACATACCCTTGATATTTTTACAAAATATTCCCCCCTCATCCTCAGCCATATAACCGAAATTGTGGCCCAAAATGCAAGGAAAATAAAGAGAAATTTTGGATGGTTTTGGTAGTGCCAAGTGTTGGCAATTTGTGGCTTTGACTAAACTTAATTTTCTTACGTTCTTATCTTGCAAATTAGCTCATTCTTCCTCATTTTTTTTCTGGTTTGGCCGAGACAAGAGAGAGTGTGACAGCTCCACCTCACCCTAAGGCGAACCAAAGGGTTCGGCGGGCCGCCTGCCCAGCTCTCGCCGGGACTCAGTCGTTCACTCATACAAATCAGAAATAGAACCACAAGAAAGAGCAAAACAAGGATCCAAAACTTAAAACAAAACTTATATACATTGCTATCTCAGAAAGAAGTACAACCGTCGAGAATACAAAAGTTCTCAAGTCACCATACAACCAACCCGTGCCAAGCACTAGGGTGAGAACCAAAACCAAAACCAAAACTAGACCTAGCCAGTCGATACAGAGCTCTCGCCCCTGTTCACCTTCCCCTGTTAAGGAAAACAAAACTAAAGGGATGAGCTAAAAGCTCAATGAGGTTCCGAACATAGGATCAAGCCATAAATCAAACAATAAGTACAGAAACATTTACAACATTTACAATAAGTCACACATGAAAAGGATACGTTATGAACAAATAGAGTTTTTCAATTATTTTCTAGTATAATTTAGTTCATGAGATTTTTGGAGCGTATACCGGGCGTGGGACCCGCTAGTGCAGTAAGTTCGGTAAAATTGGGCCAATTCCTGGACATTGGCCAGGCTCCACCAACCTCCACCAACCTACAAGGTAATACTCGAGTATACCAAACGTTCACCCAGGTCACCAAATCACCCGACCGAGTCCGCTTCTGGCTCGAGTCGATCGGTAACAAGGGGCAGGGCCCAGTTCAGCCAAAAGGCTTACATTCATGCACAAGTAATGTTCCAATCATTCAATCTTTGAAAATTTCACATTTATTTAGGTCGGGTGCGATAAAGTACACACCCGCCCAGAAAACTCGTTTTGAAAATCATTGAAAGCACTTAACACGTTATCAAACAATAATACGAGTCATGAAATCAAGAAAATATAGCAAACAAGGAACACTCACCAAATTATGCAAAATAACGTCCAAAATGTCCTATCGGATCTTACCCTCGGTCACCGAGAAAACCTATGATTCGACGAGAAAGAATATTACAATTCATCTAGCAAAACAAGTAAGTGGAATCAAGGAACTCGACTAATTATGAGTAAAACGGATAAAGGTGACTTTAAAGTGAAAATAAAGCCATTTAGATCTGTGAACGGACAACAACTAGGGTGTCATAAACCAAACTCAAAGGGTTGTAACAGTTCCAATGGAAAACACTTGAATCAAAGTCAAGTCGAAATCCAACTAGATAGGCTCAGAAATATTATTTTTCGGAATCGTTTATGTGGTTCAAAATCAATATACATTCAAGTAAGCATAATAAGATGCGATTACAAGTCACAAACCAAATCCACCTACTACCAAAACAAGCCTTCACTAGCACGTATAAGTACTAAAATAAACTAGGGAAAGTTCGAAAATGAAGGTTAAACCTTAAAACCAAAAAACAGTTTTGACGTCATTTAGCGTATTGGCCACAATCGGCACTAAGATTATCGGATGGAGGTGAAAGATACACCGTTTCGAAGCTAACAGAAAGGGCTACAATGTTGAAGAAGGCCACTCAGTCCAGTTTGTAGTGAAACTAGGTCAAAATTGAAATATACGAAACCAGAATCTCACAAACAGGTTGGCTAACCGCACAATTGTTAAACAGCAACAACTCAGGCTACCAAAGTCCGATTGAAGTGTATCTTATGGTGTTTCGAAGATAAAAACAACTCTACATTTCTTATAAAGACATCCAAGGCTAAATCATACATTTTCATGATCAAAAATGGAAAACTACACGAAAACAGAATTCTGGGCGCTAAACAGGTTTCATAGACAGTCAAGGGTATTTCGGTCGTTTCACATGTTACAGTGGTCGGATCAAGCTGAAATTTTGCAGGAAACTATTTTACACTATTGGTTACAACTTTCATGTTTTGGCCAAAATCCAATTTGGTAAGGATTATGGTGAAAAGTCACGGTCATATTGGGTGAAATGACAACCCTGTTCGCTGAACTCCTACCTAGACCAGTCTTGGTATTTCCATCTTATCTCAGGCTACCGAGCTCAGATTGGGCTGAAACTTAACAGGTAACTAGAAAACATCATTCTCTACAACTTTCATTTTTTGTTCCAAGGCCAATTCGGCCTCTAACCTGGTCGAACAGAAACGGGCAGAACAGGGGTTAGCTAGCAAATTTTCCTAATAAAGAAAAGGCATAAGAAAGGTGCAAATAAATAAAAGAAAGCCTAGAAAATAAGAAATTTTATGAGTTCTCACAGAGAGAGAAAGAGAGAGAAAGAGAAACAACCTTCTTTCATCTTGATTTGCACCATTTGAGTAAAAGAAACAAGATTCTAAACCAATTAACTTGTGAGTTGTGAACTTGGGAAGCTAAGGGAACCAAAAATTTCAAGAGGAGGTGAAGTATTACTCTTGCAAGCCCTTTTGTTGAGGTATAGGGTCTGACCCATGGCTTTGGTTCTTTTATTTTTGTTTAAATTGTTATATAACTCATGTTTTGGTTAGATTAGTAGCTATACAAGTTGTTGTGATGATTTTGGGGTGATGTATGTAAGCTAGGGTTTGACTGATCTCCTTCTTATACTTGTTGTAGGAGTGGTATATGATGTATATAAGCTTGTATAAGAGGTTGTGGTAGTGATTGAATCAAGGAAATGAAGAGATTGCCCTTGAAATCCCAAAATTCCAGATTTCTGGAATTGTATGATTCAGTTCTGTCCGGTTTCAGTGCCCTATGTTAGAGGCCGAATTAGGATTGGCACAAAACATGAAAGTTGTATAAAATGATATTTTATAGTTTCCTACAAAATTTCAGCCCAATCGGAGCAACGTAGCCTGTAAAAAGACCAAAATACCCTCACTGCCCTAGGATGCATCCAGTGATCCGTTTTAGACAGTTCATCCAGTTGACCGTGTCTATTCACTATGATCCGTGCTGATTTAGCCATTTTTCAAAACATGAAAGTTTTGGTACTCTGTCTTAGATTTCCAATGCCTCCAAGAACGCCTTAAACGGACTTTGGTAGCCTGAGATATGGCCATTTAAATGTAGTACGGTTAACTAGCCTGTTAGTTGGAAGTTGGTTCTGTGAATTGGGAATTTGACTGTCAAGGGTATTTCGGTCGTTTCACATGTTACAGTGGTCGGATCAAGCTGAAATTTTGCAGGAAACTATTTTACACTATTGGTTACAACTTTCATGTTTTGGCCAAAATCTAATTTGGTAAGGATTATGGTGAAAAGTCACGGTCATATTGGGTGAAATGACAACCCTGTTCGCTGAACTCCTACCTAGACCAGTCTGGGTATTTCCATCTTATCTCAGGCTACCGAGCTCAGATTGGGCTGAAACTTAACAGGTAACTAGAAAACATCATTCTCTACAACTTTCATGTTTTGTTCCAAGGCCAATTCGGCCTCTAACCTGGTCGAACAGAAACGGACAGAACAGGGGTTAGCTAGCAAATTTTCCTAATAAAGAAAAGGCATAAGAAAGGTGCAAATAAATAAAAGAAAGCCTAGAAAATAAGAAATTTTATGAGTTCTCACAGAGAGAGAAAGAGAAACAACCTTCTTTCATCTTGATTTGCACCATTTGAGTAAAAGAAACAAGATTCTAAACCAATTAACTTGTGAGTTGTGAACTTGGGAAGCTAAGGGAACCAAAAATTTCAAGAGGAGGTGAAGTATTACTCTTGCAAGCCCTTTTGTTGAGGTATAAGGTCTGACCCATGGCTTTGGTTCTTTTATTTTTGTTTAAATTGTCATATAACTCATGTTTTGGTTAGATTAGTAGCTATACAAGTTGTTGTGATGATTTTGGGGTGATGTATGTAAGCTAGGGTTTGACTGATTTCCTTCTTATACTTGTTGTAGGAGTGGTATATGATGTATATAAGCTTGTATAAGAGGTTGTGGTAGTGATTGAATCAAGGAAATGAAGAGATTGCCCTTGAAATCCCAAAATTCCAGATTTCTGGAATTGTATGATTCAGTTCTGTCCGGTTTCAGTGCCCTATGTTAGAGGCCGAATTAGGATTGGCACAAAACATGAAAGTTGTATAAAATGATATTCTATAGTTTCCTACAAAATTTCAGCCCAATCGGAGCAACGTATCCTGTAAAAAGACCAAAATACCCTCACTGCCCTAGGATGCATCCAGTGATCCGTTTTAGACAGTTCATCCAGTTGACCGTGTCTATTCACTATGATCCGTGCTGATTTAGCCATTTTTCAAAACATGAAAGTTTTGGTACTCTGTCTTAGATTTCCAATGCCTCCAAGAACGCCTTAAACGGACTTTGGTAGCCTGAGATATGGCCATTTAAATGTAGTACGGTTAACTAGCCTGTTAGTTGGAAGTTGGTTCTGTGAATTGGGAATTTGACTGTCAAGGGTATTTCGGTCGTTTCACATGTTACAGTGGTCGGATCAAGCTGAAATTTTACAGGAAACTATTTTACACTATTGGTTACAACTTTCATGTTTTGGCCAAAATCTAATTTGGTAAGGATTATGGTGAAAAGTCACGGTCATATTGGGTGAAATGACAACCCTGTTCGCTGAACTCCTACCTAGACCAGTCTGGGTATTTCCGTCTTATCTCAGGCTACCAAGCTTGGATTGGGCTGAAAATTTACAGGCAACTATAAAAAATCATTCTCTACAACTTTAATGTTTTGTGCCAAGGCCAATTCGGCCTCTAACCTGGTCTAACAGAAACGGGCAGAACAGGGGTTAGCTAAAGCAAATTTCCTAATAAAGAAAAGGCATAATAAAGGTGCAAATAAATAAAAAGAAAGCCTAGAAAATAGAAATTTTATGATGTTCTCACAGAGTAGAGAAAAGGTAGAAAACACCTTCTTTCATCTTGATTTGCACCAATTTGAGTAAAAGAAACAAAAGATTCTAAACCAATTAAAACTTGTGAGTTGTGAACTTGGGAAGCCTAAGGGAAACAAAAAATTTCAAGAGGAGGTGAATATTTACTCTGTGCAAGCTCTTGTTGTTGAGGTTATAAGCTGACCCATGGCTTTGGTTCTTTTAGTTTGTTTAACAATTGTTTTATATACACTATGGTTTTGGTTAGATTAGTAGCTATACAGTGTTTGTGAGTGATTTCTTGGGGTGATGTATGTAAGCTAGGGTTTGACTGATCTCCTTCTTATACTTGTTGTAGGAGTGGTATATGATGTATATAAGCTTGTATAAGAGGTTGTGGTAGTGATTGTATCAAGGAAATGAAGAGATTGCCCTTGAAATCCCAAAATTCCAGATTTCTGGAATTGTATGATTCAGTTCTGTCCGGTTTCAGTGCCCTATGTTAGAGGCCGAATTAGGATTGGCACAAAACATGAAAGTTGTATAAAATGATATTTTATAGTTTCCTACAAAATTTTAGCCCAATCGGAGCAACGTAGCCTGTAAAAAGACCAAAATACCCTCACTGCCCTAGGATGCATCCAGTGATCCGTTTTAGACAGTTCATCCAGTTGACCGTGGTCTATTCACTAATGATCCTGTGCCTGATTAGCCATTTTTCAAACATGAAAGTTTTGGTAGGCTCTGTCTTAGATTTCCAAATGCTCTTCCAAGAAACGCCTTACAACGGACTTTGGTAGCCTGAGATATGGCCATTTAAATGTAGTACGGTTAACTAGCCTGTTAGTTGGAAGTTGGTTCTGTGAATTGGGAATTTGACTGTCAAGGGTATTTCGGTCGTTTCACATGTTACAGTGGTCGGATCAAGCTGAAATTTTGCAGGAAACTATTTTACACTATTGGTTACAACTTTCATGTTTTGGCCAAAATCTAATTTGGTAAGGATTATGGTGAAAAGTCACGGTCATATTGGGTGAAATGACAACCCTGTTCGCTGAACTCCTACCTAGACCAGTCTGGGTATTTCCATCTTATCTCAGGCTACCGAGCTCAGATTGGGCTGAAACTTAACAGGTAACTAGAAAACATCATTCTCTACAACTTTCATGTTTTGTTCCAAGGCCAATTCGGCCTCTAACCTGGTCGAACAGAAACGGACAGAACAGGGGTTAGCTAGCAAATTTTCCTAATAAAGAAAAGGCATAAGAAAGGTGCAAATAAATAAAAGAAAGCCTAGAAAATAAGAAATTTTATGAGTTCTCACAGAGAGAGAAAGAGAAACAACCTTCTTTCATCTTGATTTGCACCATTTGAGTAAAAGAAACAAGATTCTAAACCAATTAACTTGTGAGTTGTGAACTTGGGAAGCTAAGGGAACCAAAAATTTCAAGAGGAGGTGAAGTATTACTCTTGCAAGCCCTTTTGTTGAGGTATAAGGTCTGACCCATGGCTTTGGTTCTTTTATTTTTGTTTAAATTGTCATATAACTCATGTTTTGGTTAGATTAGTAGCTATACAAGTTGTTGTGATGATTTTGGGGTGATGTATGTAAGCTAGGGTTTGACTGATTTCCTTCTTATACTTGTTGTAGGAGTGGTATATGATGTATATAAGCTTGTATAAGAGGTTGTGGTAGTGATTGAATCAAGGAAATGAAGAGATTGCCCTTGAAATCCCAAAATTTCAGATTTCTGGAATTGTATGATTCAGTTCTGTCCGGTTTCAGTGCCCTATGTTAGAGGCCGAATTAGGATTGGCACAAAACATGAAAGTTGTATAAAATGATATTTTATAGTTTCCTACAAAATTTTAGCCCAATCGGAGCAACGTAGCCTGTAAAAAGACCAAAATACCCTCACTGCCCTAGGATGCATCCAGTGATCCGTTTTAGACAGTTCATCTAGTTGACCGTGTCTATTCACTATGATCCGTGCTGATTTAGCCATTTTTCAAAACATGAAAGTTTTGGTACTCTGTCTTAGATTTCCAATGCCTCCAAGAACGCCTTAAACGGACTTTGGTAGCCTGAGATATGGCCATTTAAATGTAGTACGGTTAACTAGCCTGTTAGTTGGAAGTTGGTTCTGTGAATTGGGAATTTGACTGTCAAGGGTATTTCGGTCGTTTCACATGTTACAGTGGTCGGATCAAGCTGAAATTTTGCAGGAAACTATTTTACACTATTGGTTACAACTTTCATGTTTTGGCCAAAATCTAATTTGGTAAGGATTATGGTGAAAAGTCACGGTCATATTGGGTGAAATGACAACCCTGTTCGCTGAACTCCTACCTAGACCAGTCTGGGTATTTCCATCTTATCTCAGGCTACCGAGCTCAGATTGGGCTGAAACTTAACAGGTAACTAGAAAACATCATTCTCTACAACTTTCATGTTTTGTTCCAAGGCCAATTCGGCCTCTAACCTGGTCGAACAGAAACGGACAGAACAGGGGTTAGCTAGCAAATTTTCCTAATAAAGAAAAGGCATAAGAAAGGTGCAAATAAATAAAAGAAAGCCTAGAAAATAAGAAATTTTATGAGTTCTCACAGAGAGAGAAAGAGAAACAACCTTCTTTCATCTTGATTTGCACCATTTGAGTAAAAGAAACAAGATTCTAAACCAATTAACTTGTGAGTTGTGAACTTGGGAAGCTAAGGGAACCAAAAATTTCAAGAGGAGGTGAAGTATTACTCTTGCAAGCCCTTTTGTTGAGGTATAAGGTCTGACCCATGGCTTTGTTTCTTTTATTTTTGTTTAAATTGTTATATAACTCATGTTTTGGTTAGATTAGTAGCTATACAAGTTGTTGTGATGATTTTGGGGTGATGTATGTAAGCTAGGGTTTGACTGATTTCCTTCTTATACTTGTTGTAGGAGTGGTATATGATGTATATAAGCTTGTATAAGAGGTTGTGGTAGTGATTGAATCAAGGAAATGAAGAGATTGCCCTTGAAATCCCAAAATTTCAGATTTCTGGAATTGTATGATTCAGTTCTGTCCGGTTTCAGTGCCCTATGTTAGAGGCCGAATTAGGATTGGCACAAAACATGAAAGTTGTATAAAATGATATTTTATAGTTTCCTACAAAATTTTAGCCCAATCGGAGCAACGTAGCCTGTAAAAAGACCAAAATACCCTCACTGCCCTAGGATGCATCCAGTGATCCGTTTTAGACAGTTCATCTAGTTGACCGTGTCTATTCACTATGATCCGTGCTGATTTAGCCATTTTTCAAAACATGAAAGTTTTGGTACTCTGTCTTAGATTTCCAATGCCTCCAAGAACGCCTTAAACGGACTTTGGTAGCCTGAGATATGGCCATTTAAATGTAGTACGGTTAACTAGCCTGTTAGTTGGAAGTTGGTTCTGTGAATTGGGAATTTGACTGTCAAGGGTATTTCGGTCGTTTCACATGTTACAGTGGTCGGATCAAGCTGAAATTTTGCAGAAAACTATTTTACACTATTGGTTACAACTTTCATGTTTTGGCCAAAATCTAATTTGGTAAGGATTATGGTGAAAAGTCACGGTCATATTGGGTGAAATGACAACCCTGTTCGCTGAACTCCTACCTAGACCAGTCTGGGTATTTCCATCTTATCTCAGGCTACCGAGCTCAGATTGGGCTGAAACTTAACAGGTAACTAGAAAACATCATTCTCTACAACTTTCATGTTTTGTTCCAAGGCCAATTCGGCCTCTAACCTGGTCGAACAGAAACGGGCAGAACAGGGGTTAGCTAGCAAATTTTCCTAATAAAGAAAAGGCATAAGAAAGGTGGAAATAAATAAAAGAAAGCCTAGAAAATAAGAAATTTTATGAGTTCTCACAGAGAGAGAAAGAGAGAGAAAGAGAAACAACCTTCTTTCATCTTGATTTGCACCATTTGAGTAAAAGAAACAAGATTCTAAACCAATTAACTTGTGAGTTGTGAACTTGGGAAGCTAAGGGAACCAAAAATTTCAAGAGGAGGTGAAGTATTACTCTTGCAAGCCCTTTTGTTGAGGTATAGGGTCTGACCCATGGCTTTGGTTCTTTTATTTTTGTTTAAATTGTTATATAACTCATGTTTTGGTTAGATTAGTAGCTATACAAGTTGTTGTGATGATTTTGGGGTGATGTATGTAAGCTAGGGTTTGACTGATCTCCTTCTTATACTTGTTGTAGGAGTGGTATATGATGTATATAAGCTTGTATAAGAGGTTGTGGTAGTGATTGAATCAAGGAAATGAAGAGATTGCCCTTGAAATCCCAAAATTCCAGATTTCTGGAATTGTATGATTCAGTTCTGTCCGGTTTCAGTGCCCTATGTTAGAGGCCGAATTAGGATTGGCACAAAACATGAAAGTTGTATAAAATGATATTTTATAGTTTCCTACAAAATTTTAGCCCAATCGGAGCAACGTAGCCTGTAAAAAGACCAAAATACCCTCACTGCCCTAGGATGCATCCAGTGATCCGTTTTAGACAGTTCATCTAGTTGACCGTGTCTATTCACTATGATCCGTGCTGATTTAGCCATTTTTCAAAACATGAAAGTTTTGGTACTCTGTCTTAGATTTCCAATGCCTCCAAGAACGCCTTAAACGGACTTTGGTAGCCTGAGATATGGCCATTTAAATGTAGTACGGTTAACTAGCCTGTTAGTTGGAAGTTGGTTCTGTGAATTGGGAATTTGACTGTCAAGGGTATTTCGGTCGTTTCACATGTTACAGTGGTCGGATCAAGCTGAAATTTTGCAGGAAACTATTTTACACTATTGGTTACAACTTTCATGTTTTGGCCAAAATCTAATTTGGTAAGGATTATGGTGAAAAGTCACGGTCATATTGGGTGAAATGACAACCCTGTTCGCTGAACTCCTACCTAGACCAGTCTGGGTATTTCCATCTTATCTCAGGCTACCGAGCTCAGATTGGGCTGAAACTTAACAGGTAACTAGAAAACATCATTCTCTACAACTTTCATGTTTTGTTCCAAGGCCAATTCGGCCTCTAACTGGTCGAACAGAAAACGGACAGAACAGGGGTTGCTAGCAAATTTTCCTAATAAAGAAAAAGGCATAAGAAAGGTGGAAATAATAAAAGAAAGCCTAGAAAATATAGAAATTTTATGAAGTTGTCTCACAGAGAGAGAAGAGAAACAACCTCTTTCATCTTGTTTGCACCATGAGTAAAGAAAACAAGATTCTACAATTAACTGTGAGTTGTGGAACTTGGGAAGGGCTAAGGAACCAGAAAATTTTCAAGAGGAAGGTGAAGTATTACTCTTGCAAGCCTTTTGTTGAGGTATATAGGTCTGACCCCATGGCTTTGGTTCTTTCTTTTTAAATTTTTTGGTTTAAATTTTGTCATATAACTCATGTTTTGGTTAGAATTAGTAGCTATAAGTCTGTTCAGTGATCGTTTTGGCGGGATGTATGTAAGCTAGGGTTTTTGACTGATTTCCTTCTTATACTTGTTGTAGGAGTGGTATATTGGATGTATATAAGCCTTGTATAAGAGGTTGTGGGTAGTGATTGAATCAAGGAAATGAAAGAGATGCCTGAAATCAAAAATTCCAGATTTCTGGAATTGTATGAGTCATTCTGTCCGGTTTCAGTGAGCCCTAATGTTAGAGGCGGGAATAGGATTGGCACAACATGAAGTTGTATAAAATGAATATTTTATATTTTTCCTACAAAATTTTTAAGCCAATCGGAGCAACGTAGCCTGTAAAAAGACCAAAATACCCTCACTGCCCTAGGATGCATCCAGTGATCCCGTTTTTAGACAGTCATCTAGTTGACGTGTTATTCACATGATCCGTGCTGGATTAGCATTTTTCAAAACATGAAATTTTGGTACTTGTCTTAAGATTTCCAATGCCCCAAGAACGCCTTAAACGGACTTTGGTAGCCTGAATATGGCGATTTAAAATGTAGTACGGTTAACTAGCCTGTTTAGTTGGAAGTGGTTCTGGTGATTGGGGATTTTGACTGTCCAAGGGTATTTCGGGTCGTTTCACATGTAGCAGTGGTCGGACTCAAGCTGAATTTTGCAGGAACTATTTTTTACACTATTGGTTACAACTTTCATGTTTTGGCCAAATCTAATTTGGTAAGGATTATGGTGAAAAGTCACGGTCATATGGGGTGAAATGAAACCTGTTCGCTGAACCCTACTAGGACCAGTCTGGGTATTTCATCTTATCTCAGGCTACGAGCTCAGATTGGTGCGAAACTTAACAGGTATAGAAAACATCATTCTCTATCAAACTTTCATGTTTTTGTTCCCAAGGCCAATCGGCTCTACCTGGTCGAACAGAAACGGACAGAAACAGGGGTTAGCTAGCAAATTTTCCTAATAAAAGAAAAAGGGCATAAGAAAGGGTGCAAATAAATAAAAGAAAGCCTAGAAAATAAGAAATTTTATGAGTTCTCACAGAGAGAGAAAGAGAGAGAAAGAGAAACAACCTTCTTTCATCTTGATTTGCACCATTTGAGTAAAAGAAACAAGATTCTAAACCAATTAACTTGTGAGTTGTGAACTTGGGAAGCTAAGGGAACCAAAAATTTCAAGAGGAGGTGAAGTATTACTATTGCAAGCCCTTTTGTTGAGGTATAAGGTCTGACCCATGGCTTTGGTTCTTTTATTTTTGTTTAAATTGTTATATAACTCATGTTTTGGTTAGATTAGTAGCTATACAAGTTGTTGTGATGATTTTGGGGTGATGTATGTAAGCTAGGGTTTGACTGATTTCCTTCTTATACTTGTTGTAGGAGTGGTATATGATGTATATAAGCTTGTATAAGAGGTTGTGGTAGTGATTGAATCAAGGAAATGAAGAGATTGCCCTTGAAATCCCAAAATTCCAGATTTCTGGAATTGTATGATTCAGTTCTGTCCGGTTTCAGTGCCCTATGTTAGAGGCCGAATTAGGATTGGCACAAAACATGAAAGTTGTATAAAATGATATTTTATAGTTTCCTACAAAATTTCAGCCCAATCGGAGCAACGTAGCCTGTAAAAAGACCAAAATACCCTCACTGCCCTAGGATGCATCCAGTGATCCGTTTTAGACAGTTCATCCAGTTGACCGTGTCTATTCACTATGATCCGTGCTGATTTAGCCATTTTTCAAAACATGAAAGTTTTGGTACTCTGTCTTAGATTTCCAATGCCTCCAAGAACGCCTTAAACGGACTTTGGTAGCCTGAGATATGGCCATTTAAATGTAGTACGGTTAACTAGCCTGTTAGTTGGAAGTTGGTTCTGTGAATTGGGAATTTGACTATCAAGGTATTTCGGTCGTTTCACATGTTCAGTGTCGGATCAAGCCTGAAAATTTTGGCAGGAAACTACTTTTACACTATTGGTTACAACTTCATGTTTTGGGCCAAAATCTAATTTTTGGTAAGGATTTATGGTGAAGAAGTCACGTCATATTGGGTGAAATGACAACCCTGTTCGCTGAACTCCTACCTAGACCAGTCTGGATATTTCCGTCTTATCTCATGTTACCGAGGTCGGATTGGGCTGAAAATTTACAGACAACTAGAAAACATCATTCTCTACAACTTTGATGTTTTGTACTAAGGCTAATTCCGCCTCTAACCTGGTCGAACAGAAACGGACAGAACAGGGGTTAGCTAGCAAATTTTTCCTAATAAGAAAAGGCATAAGAAAGGTGAAATAAATAAAGAAAGCTAGAAAATAAGAAATTTTATGAGTTCTCACAGAGAGAGAAAGAGAGAGAAAGAGAAACAACCTTCTTTCATCTTGATTTGCACCATTTGAGTAAAAGAAACAAGATTCTAAACCAATTAACTTGTGAGTTGTGAACTTGGGAAGCTAAGGGAACCAAAAATTTCAAGAGGAGGTGAAGTATTACTCTTGCAAGCCCTTTTGTTGAGGTATAAGGTCTGACCCATGGCTTTGTTTCTTTTATTTTTGTTTAAATTGTTATATAACTCATGTTTTGGTTAGATTAGTAGCTATACAAGTTGTTGTGATGATTTTGGGGTGATGTATGTAAGCTAGGGTTTGACTGATCTCCTTCTTATACTTGTTGTAGGAGTGGTATATGATGTATATAAGCTTGTATAAGAGGTTGTGGTAGTGATTGTATCAAGGAAATGAAGAGATTGCCCTTGAAATCCCAAAATTCCAGATTTCTGGAATTGTATGATTCAGTTCTGTCCGGTTTCAGTGCCCTATGTTAGAGGCCGAATTAGGATTGGCACAAAACATGAAAGTTGTATAAAATGATATTCGTATAGTTTCCTACAAAATTTTAGCCCAATCGGAGCAACGTAGCCTGTAAAAAGACCAAAATACCCTCACTGCCCTAGGATGCATCCAGTGATCCGTTTTAGACAGTTCATCTAGTTGACCGTGTCTATTCACTATGATCCGTGCTGATTTAGCCATTTTTCAAAACATGAAAGTTTTGGTACTCTGTCTTAGATTTCCAATGCCTCCAAGAACGCCTTAAACGGACTTTGGTAGCCTGAGATATGGCCATTTAAATGTAGTACGGTTAACTAGCCTGTTAGTTGGAAGTTGGTTCTGTGAATTGGGAATTTGACTGTCAAGGGTATTTCGGTCGTTTCACATGTTACAGTGGTCGGATCGAGCTGAAATTTTGCAGGAAACTATTTTACACTATTGGTTACAACTTTCATGTTTTGGCCAAAATCTAATTTGGTAAGGATTATGGTGAAAAGTCACGGTCATATTGGGTGAAATGACAACCCTGTTCGCTGAACTCCTACCTAGACCAGTCTGGGTATTTCCATCTTATCTCAGGCTACCGAGCTCAGATTGGGCTGAAACTTAACAGGTAACTAGAAAACATCATTCTCTACAACTTTCATTTTTTGTTCCAAGGCCAATTCGGCCTCTAACCTGGTCGAACAGAAACGGGCAGAACAGGGGTTAGCTAGCAAATTTTCCTAATAAAGAAAAGGCATAAGAAAGGTGCAAATAAATAAAAGAAAGCCTAGAAAATAAGAAATTTTATGAGTTCTCACAGAGAGAGAAAGAGAAACAACCTTCTTTCATCTTGATTTGCACCATTTGAGTAAAAGAAACAAGATTCTAAACCAATTAACTTGTGAGTTGTGAACTTGGGAAGCTAAGGGAACCAAAAATTTCAAGAGGAGGTGAAGTATTACTCTTGCAAGCCCTTTTGTTGAGGTATAAGGTCTGACCCATGGCTTTGTTTCTTTTATTTTTGTTTAAATTGTTATATAACTCATGTTTTGGTTAGATTAGTAGCTATACAAGTTGTTGTGATGATTTTGGGGTGATGTATGTAAGCTAGGGTTTGACTGATTTCCTTCTTATACTTGTTGTAGGAGTGGTATATGATGTATATAAGCTTGTATAAGAGGTTGTGGTAGTGATTGAATCAAGGAAATGAAGAGATTGCCCTTGAAATCCCAAAATTCCAGATTTCTGGAATTGTATGATTCAGTTCTGTCCGGTTTCAGTGCCCTATGTTAGAGGCCGAATTAGGATTGGCACAAAACATGAAAGTTGTATAAAATGATATTTTATAGTTTCCTACAAAATTTCAGCCCAATCGGAGCAACGTAGCCTGTAAAAAGACCAAAATACCCTCACTGCCCTAGGATGCATCCAGTGATCCGTTTTAGACAGTTCATCCAGTTGACCGTGTCTATTCACTATGATCCGTGCTGATTTAGCCATTTTTCAAAACATGAAAGTTTTGGTACTCTGTCTTAGATTTCCAATGCCTCCAAGAACGCCTTAAACGGACTTTGGTAGCCTGAGATATGGCCATTTAAATGTAGTACGGTTAACTAGCCTGTTAGTTGGAAGTTGGTTCTGTGAATTGGGAATTTGACTGTCAAGGGTATTTCGGTCGTTTCACATGTTACAGTGGTCGGATCAAGCTGAAATTTTGCAGGAAACTATTTTACACTATTGGTTACAACTTTCATGTTTTGGCCAAAATCTAATTTGGTAAGGATTATGGTGAAAAGTCACGGTCATATTGGGTGAAATGACAACCCTGTTCGCTGAACTCCTACCTAGACCAGTCTGGGTATTTCCATCTTATCTCAGGCTACCGAGCTCAGATTGGGCTGAAACTTAACAGGTAACTAGAAAACATCATTCTCTACAACTTTCATGTTTTGTTCCAAGGCCAATTCGGCCTCTAACCTGGTCGAACAGAAACGGGCAGAACAGGGGTTAGCTAGCAAATTTTCCTAATAAAGAAAAGGCATAAGAAAGGTGCAAATAAATAAAAGAAAGCCTAGAAAATAAGAAATTTTATGAGTTCTCACAGAGAGAGAAAGAGAAACAACCTTCTTTCATCTTGATTTGCACCATTTGAGTAAAAGAAACAAGATTCTAAACCAATTAACTTGTGAGTTGTGAACTTGGGAAGCTAAGGGAACCAAAAATTTCAAGAGGAGGTGAAGTATTACTCTTGCAAGCCCTTTTGTTGAGGTATAAGGTCTGACCCATGGCTTTGTTTCTTTTATTTTTGTTTAAATTGTTATATAACTCATGTTTTGGTTAGATTAGTAGCTATACAAGTTGTTGTGATGATTTTGGGGTGATGTATGTAAGCTAGGGTTTGACTGATTTCCTTCTTATACTTGTTGTAGGAGTGGTATATGATGTATATAAGCTTGTATAAGAGGTTGTGGTAGTGATTGAATCAAGGAAATGAAGAGATTGCCCTTGAAATCCCAAAATTCCAGATTTCTGGAATTGTATGATTCAGTTCTGTCCGGTTTCAGTGCCCTATGTTAGAGGCCGAATTAGGATTGGCACAAAACATGAAAGTTGTATAAAATGATATTTTATAGTTTCCTACAAAATTTCAGCCCAATCGGAGCAACGTAGCCTGTAAAAAGACCAAAATACCCTCACTGCCCTAGGATGCATCCAGTGATCCGTTTTAGACAGTTCATCCAGTTGACCGTGTCTATTCACTATGATCCGTGCTGATTTAGCCATTTTTCAAAACATGAAAGTTTTGGTACTCTGTCTTAGATTTCCAATGCCTCCAAGAACGCCTTAAACGGACTTTGGTAGCCTGAGATATGGCCATTTAAATGTAGTACGGTTAACTAGCCTGTTAGTTGGAAGTTGGTTCTGTGAATTGGGAATTTGACTGTCAAGGGTATTTCGGTCGTTTCACATGTTACAGTGGTCGGATCAAGCTGAAATTTTGCAGGAAACTATTTTACACTATTGGTTACAACTTTCATGTTTTGGCCAAAATCTAATTTGGTAAGGATTATGGTGAAAAGTCACGGTCATATTGGGTGAAATGACAACCCTGTTCGCTGAACTCCTACCTAGACCAGTCTGGGTATTTCCATCTTATCTCAGGCTACCGAGCTCAGATTGGGCTGAAACTTAACAGGTAACTAGAAAACATCATTCTCTACAACTTTCATTTTTTGTTCCAAGGCCAATTCGGCCTCTAACCTGGTCGAACAGAAACGGGCAGAACAGGGGTTAGCTAGCAAATTTTCCTAATAAAGAAAAGGCATAAGAAAGGTGCAAATAAATAAAAGAAAGCCTAGAAAATAAGAAATTTTATGAGTTCTCACAGAGAGAGAAAGAGAGAGAAAGAGAAACAACCTTCTTTCATCTTGATTTGCACCATTTGAGTAAAAGAAACAAGATTCTAAACCAATTAACTTGTGAGTTGTGAACTTGGGAAGCTAAGGGAACCAAAAATTTCAAGAGGAGGTGAAGTATTACTATTGCAAGCCCTTTTGTTGAGGTATAAGGTCTGACCCATGGCTTTGGTTCTTTTATTTTTGTTTAAATTGTTATATAACTCATGTTTTGGTTAGATTAGTAGCTATACAAGTTGTTGTGATGATTTTGGGGTGATGTATGTAAGCTAGGGTTTGACTGATTTCCTTCTTATACTTGTTGTAGGAGTGGTATATGATGTATATAAGCTTGTATAAGAGGTTGTGGTAGTGATTGAATCAAGGAAATGAAGAGATTGCCCTTGAAATCCCAAAATTCCAGATTTCTGGAATTGTATGATTCAGTTCTGTCCGGTTTCAGTGCCCTATGTTAGAGGCCGAATTAGGATTGGCACAAAACATGAAAGTTGTATAAAATGATATTTTATAGTTTCCTACAAAATTTTAGCCCAATCGGAGCAACGTAGCCTGTAAAAAGACCAAAATACCCTCACTGCCCTAGGATGCATCCAGTGATCCGTTTTAGACAGTTCATCCAGTTGACCGTGTCTATTCACTATGATCCGTGCTGATTTAGCCATTTTTCAAAACATGAAAGTTTTGGTACTCTGTCTTAGATTTCCAATGCCTCCAAGAACGCCTTAAACGGACTTTGGTAGCCTGAGATATGGCCATTTAAATGTAGTACGGTTAACTAGCCTGTTAGTTGGAAGTTGGTTCTGTGAATTGGGAATTTGACTGTCAAGGGTATTTCGGTCGTTTCACATGTTACAGTGGTCGGATCAAGCTGAAATTTTGCAGGAAACTATTTTACACTATTGGTTACAACTTTCATGTTTTGGCCAAAATCTAATTTGGTAAGGATTATGGTGAAAAGTCACGGTCATATTGGGTGAAATGACAACCCTGTTCGCTGAACTCCTACCTAGACCAGTCTGGGTATTTCCATCTTATCTCAGGCTACCGAGCTCAGATTGGGCTGAAACTTAACAGGTAACTAGAAAACATCATTCTCTACAACTTTCATGTTTTGTTCCAAGGCCAATTCGGCCTCTAACCTGGTCGAACAGAAACGGACAGAACAGGGGTTAGCTAGCAAATTTTCCTAATAAAGAAAAGGCATAAGAAAGGTGCAAATAAATAAAAGAAAGCCTAGAAAATAAGAAATTTTATGAGTTCTCACAGAGAGAGAAAGAGAAGACAACCTTCTTTCATCTTGATTTGCACCATTTGAGTAAAAGAAACAAGATTCTAAACCAATTAACTTGTGAGTTGTGAACTTGGGAAGCTAAGGGAACCAAAAATTTCAAGAGGAGGTGAAGTATTACTATTGCAAGCCCTTTTGTTGAGGTATAAGGTCTGACCCATGGCTTTGGTTCTTTTATTTTTGTTTAAATTGTTATATAACTCATGTTTTGGTTAGATTAGTAGCTATACAAGTTGTTGTGATGATTTTGGGGTGATGTATGTAAGCTAGGGTTTGACTGATTTCCTTCTTATACTTGTTGTAGGAGTGGTATATGATGTATATAAGCTTGTATAAGAGGTTGTGGTAGTGATTGAATCAAGGAAATGAAGAGATTGCCCTTGAAATCCCAAAATTCCAGATTTCTGGAATTGTATGATTCAGTTCTGTCCGGTTTCAGTGCCCTATGTTAGAGGCCGAATTAGGATTGGCACAAAACATGAAAGTTGTATAAAATGATATTCTATAGTTTCCTACAAAATTTCAGCCCAATCGGAGCAACGTAGCCTGTAAAAAGACCAAAATACCCTCACTGCCCTAGGATGCATCCAGTGATCCGTTTTAGACAGTTCATCCAGTTGACCGTGTCTATTCACTATGATCCGTGCTGATTTAGCCATTTTTCAAAACATGAAAGTTTTGGTACTCTGTCTTAGATTTCCAATGCCTCCAAGAACGCCTTAAACGGACTTTGGTAGCCTGAGATATGGCCATTTAAATGTAGTACGGTTAACTAGCCTGTTAGTTGGAAGTTGGTTCTGTGAATTGGGAATTTGACTGCGTTACACTGGAAATTTGACTAAGTGATCTTCATGAAAGTTGTAGACCCTCATCTTAGCTTCGAAACGGTATAAGTTTTACCCCAATCTGATAAGCGTAGCTTTGGTTGTGTCCGTTACGCAAAACTCTATCAAATCTGTCTCTTGTTAAACTTCATTTCCGCACTTGTTGTTAGCTTGATTTTGTTCTTCTATTGTCTTGAGCCTATTGAACGGCTATTGAAATTAGATTGTTGTGTGTGTACCATTGGGTTTGAATGAGGAAAATAATGAAACCATAAATGGCTGGAAAATTAGGTAAATACAAAGGGCATGCTGTCCAAATTTACGCCCGAGGACTAGAGAAATATACTTGCAACTTGAGTAAGGGTTAAGAGTGATTACTACTTGAACCATCTAGGATATTTGCGTCTTCTTTTACCGAGGTACATAAGTAAAGATTTGGCCGAACTTGTACCCTTGAGAAATACAACCATGACTACTAGAAATACGTTTTCCTTGTACTTTCGACTCAAATGGCATTTCCAAGTATAAATGTTACAAAGTTATATAGTTTGAAAAGCGAGCGAGTGTTTCACGAATATTCTCCAAGTGAATTTCCATTTTTTGATTCTTATTGAATGAAACGTCTACGTTTCGAACCTTAGTTGATTTTTAAAGTTCTGAAACAAAGTTTTATCGCAGATTTGGACTCCGAACCCGGAGTATAACCCAGACGTGATTACTAGGGGCACTTCATTTTGGTGAGTGCTTCCAAATACCTGATTGAACTGGACACTTGTTTCCAATACTTGATCAATATGATTAAATGATATATGATTGGCTTGATCGGGCAAGAGTGTACTTTATCGCACTTGCCCTTATTTGATATATACTTGTTTATGTTGTGCGCACTTCCTGGAATTCCAGAAACCCTATGGCAAGTTACTCGGGTCGAGCCGGCAAGGGCTTGGTCGATTGGGTAACGAACCCTGGGTCTCTTGATTGTCGAGTGGAGTGATATCTCCTCGACTAATCGGTATACTCGAGTATTACCACCCGTGTTTATTGAGGATATTGGGCCCAGTAGGGGGTTTAAATGGTGGACGGAGAGTAGTGTAAGTGGTGCTCTACTGGATTGGTTCCTTTACTTGAAAGTTGACGGAGTGTCAACTATTACGTGATCAAGCTCCTGATGATGAAATGGGAAGTTGGCTCCTGAGAGCCATCCGTATCCTTATGCTTTGGAATGATTATTGCTTATCGGATTATTGTTTATTCTGAAAAACTTTTACACTTGCTCATTTTGAGATTGTTACTTGACGTGTTATTGCTCACTTTTATGAACTCTTCATGCTCGTTACTTTGCTATATCAAAAACTTGTACTTATAAATAATGGTCAATTTGCTATTTGGAACCTCACTGGGCTTTTAGCTCATTCCACTCCATTTGTTTTCCTTACAGGGGTACGAGCGAGGCGTGAAATATGTAAAGACTAGCGTAGACTAGTTGTTTTTGACTTTTGACTTGTACTAGCGCCATCACTTGATTAGGATGATTGTACTTGGATTGTATACACTTTGAACCCGTTTGGGTATATAGAGGCTTTGTATTTTGAATATGCACCGATGTAAATTGTAAGTGTGAATTGCGATGTTATTTACTGTCGACGGTTGTATGCACGTGATACGAGTGAGTGAGTCCTGGCGAGAGTTGGGCAGGCGGTCCGCTAAACCCTAGGGTACGCCCAGGGGGAGGTGGGGCCATCACAGATGGTATCAGACCTCCTATTGAGCTCGTGTCGGGAGAGGGTTCTCGGACTGTGGGGATTGACTTGTTAAGTGTGGAACAATTGTCTATTGTTGGGGACCTTAGATATGTATGTTGGGTAGGAATCTCTAATACGGGTAATTTGCTCTTGAGCCTGGCCAGCTTGAGTGGTGAATTATCATATTTTCGGATTCTTGTCCCCGAGTACCAAAGAGTGATACCTTTACGATAAGTTGAGATCTCGCGTAATATTAGGATAAGTTTGGACGGCGAAAGCAAAGGCACGGGGAATGCGAATAGTCTGGATTTGAAATATATATTGAAGATATTCGTGGGATTTGGGATCCTTATTATTCACGTGCTTCGAGTTTTGATTAAGGGTAGTGTTTGAGCAATACCTAGGGTTAATTTTCTATAGGTTATGTGACTTGTTTTGATGTGACTTGTTTTGATTGAATGTGTTGCATTACCCCTGTTTTATGATTTGGAAAGGTTTATTTGAGCCTTATTTATTCTGTTTATATTTATATCGTTATTTAGTGGCTATATTCTATCATTGATTAGTTGGCTATATTGCTATAGTTGATTAGCCGCGAAACATGGAGGGTAGAAGAAGTCAGGCCAGGGGAACTAACCGAGGACGCGGTCCTAGTAGTGGACGTGGGGGTAGACAAGCACAGGAACCGGTGCCAGAACCGAGAGAGGAAAGAGAGGCAACGATTGAGCCACAATCTGGACCCCAGGTTGTAGAGGGAGATCAAGTGGCAACTGCAATCCAACAAATGACTAATATTCTGGCCCGTTTAGTGGAACAACAGGGTCAAGCCCCTGTAAATCAACCTAGGGATCCCGATATGAGATAAGATAGGGCCTTAGAGAGATTCCAGAAGTTCTCCCCACCTAAGTTCTTGGGAGGACCGGACCCGGAAGGAGTTGAGAAATGGCTAGAGGCCATGATCAACATCTTTGCCGCTTTGAACTATGCGGCGGATAGACAAGTGCACTTTGCCATTTTTCAATTTGAAGGTCCGGCCAGGGCTTGGTGGAATGTGGTTCAAGCTAAGTGGGAGAGAGAGGGGACCGCATGGACGTGGGTGAATTTCGTGCGAGAGTTTAACGCAAAATACCTCCCACCTATTGTCCAGGAGAAAAGAGAAGATGATTTTATTAAACTTCGGCAGGGAACTTTGAGTATAGCTGAGTATGAAACCCAATTTACGAAGTTGTCTAAATTTGCTCCTGAACTGATAGCTACGGAGCAAAGAAGAGTCCGGAGGTTTGTGCAAGGGCTCAATGTGGAGATACAAGAGGCCTTAGCGGCGGCCCAGATTAATACATTTACAGAGGTCTTGGAGAAGGCCCAACGAATAGAAATTGCTAGGGCACAAGTGAGAGCTTTTCATGCAAAAAGAAAAGGTGCGCCTGGTGGAAGTCAAAGGCAAGGACAAGGTGATTTAGACATGCCACCCTCTAAGATGGGTCGAGGAGATGGTGGTGAGAAAATTTCAGGGACATCTAAGGAAATTACTCCAGGAGGAGCCTCGCGTGGCTGGGAGCAAGCAAGAGGTGCCTCACAAGGAGGTCAAACTCGAGTATCTTGTGAGTACTGTGGGAAGGCCAATCATACGGAGAATGATTGTTGGCGAAAGGCAGGAAAATGTTTATGGTGTGGTAGTGCCGAGCACCAGTTTGCAGCTTGTTCCCGTAGTTCACACCTAAACCCTGAACAAGCAAATGTAGGAGGGACTAAGCCAAGAGTGCCAGCTAGAGTGTACACCTTGGACCAACAGGCATTACCTGAACCATCGGAGATAGTAGAAGGTACGATTCGTGATTTCTATTGTTAAGCTAAATTTTGGCTACAGTGAGACCTGAGAGCTAGAAATGGATATACAAGAAAATACCTACGCTATTTAGGAGTGCATGGATGAATTTCGAGAACGAAATTCTTTTAAGGAGGGGAGATTGTGATACCCCAACTTTTAGGATACTATTGTTGTTTAGTTTCAAAAGGAAAAAATATTATGCTTCCTTTAGTTTATTTTTATTTTAAGACATTGTTTTATTTTAAAGACTAGAAACCCTAAAGTCTAATCAAAACCCTAGTTTTTACTTGTGACTAAACATTGTTTTATTTTAAAGACTAGAAACCCTAAAGTCTAATCAAAACCCTAGTTTTTACTTGTGACTAAACCTTTTCTCAAATTTCTCATATTTTAACCGAAACCCTAAATTCAATTTATGGAATTGTAAAATCCTTTTCGTTTTCCTTAAAAATTCCCTTTTATTTAAAAATTATTTGGCAATTATTATTCTATACTATCCTACTGTGACAGCCCCACCTCCTCCTAAGGCGAACCAGAGGGTTCGGCGGGCCGCCTGCCCAGCTCTCGCCGGGACTCAGTCGTTCACTACATTCCTCAAACAGATTACAAGATAAAACTCAAATATTACATCAAATTCTCCAATAATTACATGTCAAAAGCAAAGCGGAAATAATTCTCAACTATACATAAAATGATTTCCAAATCCAAACTGTACAAGATATAGGCCATCCAGACATGTGAATAAGCACAACAAGTCCTTCCTTCGCTTTGAGCCCTGTGGAGGGGAATAAAATATTTTTGGGGTGAGCTAGAAGCTCAGCGAGTAACCAGAAAAATCAGTAATCAAATCGGTTTCACAATAGTTCATTTCAATGATGTCATAAATCAAATGATAAGTCCAGGAACAATTACAACATTTACAATACATTAAATATGGAGTATCAATAATTCAAGAAACATTTACAATGAAAAGCGATAGTAACATTCATTAAAAGGATACGGCCCACATGGAGCTATTTGTTTGTTCGTTCGATCCCTTTTTTTTTTCCGGACGTTGGCCGGACTCCACCCATCCGGACGTAGCCGGACTCCACCCATCCGGACGTAACCGGACTACAAGGTAATACTCAAGTATACCAAATTCACCCAGGGTCACCATATCGCCCGACCAAATCCGCTTCTGGCTCGAGTCGATCGGTAACGAAGGGTAGTGGCCAGTTCAGCCAAACGGCTTACATTCATGCGCAACTAGCATTTAATCATTAATCATTGAAAATTTCATATTTATTTAGGTCGAGTGCGATAAAGTACACACTCGCCTAGAAAACTCGTTTTAACAATCATTGAAAGCACTTAACACAATATCAATCAATAATAACAAGCCAATAAATCAAGGAATACAGCAACAAGGAACACTCATATGCAAGCACACATGATATGCAAGAAAACAGTTCAAAAGTAACTTTGGAAACAGTTTAAAGGTAAATAATGCAAGAAAACGGTTCAAAAGTAACTGTGGAAACAGTTCAAAAGTAAATAATGCAGGAAACGGTTCATAAATAACTTTAGATATAGTTTGAGGTCACTCACCTCCACGGCTCAGAAATCATCCATCATATATCATTGCCTTGCTCAAATCCAAGTCTTAGATCACAAACTCAATGCAAACAAGTCCTTTAAAAGTTCGGACAGCATTTCCCCTGAATTTGCTAATTTTTCCAGCCATCATGGCTTCATTATTTCCTCAGCCAATCCCAAAGGTACACACACAACAAAAAGTTCATTCAATAGCCATTCAGCAAGCTCCAAGTAGTACTAGTACAAGTCAAACTAGGGAAAAGTTCGGAAATGAAAGTTAAGCTCAAAACCAGAAAAACAGTTTTGACGTCATTTTACGGTAATGGTACCAAAGGTGCTACGATTGTCGGATGAAGGTGAAAGACCCACCGTTTCGAAGCTAAGAGACAGGGCTACAATATTACAAAAGGTCACTCAACCCAGTTTCGAGTGTAACCAGGTCAAAAATGCAAGATACTATACCAGAATCACAAAAACAGATTCACAGAATGCATTCTACCGGAAACATCATAACTCAGGCTCTCCAAGTCCAAATCCAGAAATTCCAAAACCACCTGAAAGCTAAGAAATAGGGCTAAATTTGATCAAAAGGTCTCAACAACCAATTCGGAATAAATACCAGCCAAAACAACCAATTACAGGCGCAATTCTTACATTCGGGTAAAACCAGAACAGCAATAGTAATTTTGACTTTTCTCATTCTACACTACTCCGATTGACCTAAAATTTTTTAGGCACCTCTAAAATGTCATTCCCTAAAACTTTCATGTTTTAAGCCAAGGCCAATTCGGCCTCTAACTAGGAGCTAAAAATTCGGGCAGAATGTTCCTTCACAAAACCTAATTTTCTGAAATTTCTTCCAAAACAGAAATTGATTGCAATTGTCCACTTTTTCCACCTTCTAGAATCATTATATACCATTTCCAATCATCATAGATAGCCACACAATCATGCTTATATTAAAACAGAAAAATCCCCAAAAATAATAAAACTTCATCACTTCAACCACAAATCAAAAAATAATCCATAAATTGCATCTTATACCACCACCAATCATGAATTGAACATCATTAGAGGAAGGAGAGGGGTCATTCACAACTCACCTTAGCAATACAAGAGATAGAGCAACTAGTGACCTTAGCTTTCCAAACAACTCCACAAAACACCTCAAGACCACTTAGCAAAGAGATTTTATGGAATGATTTGGAGTTTTATTGGTTGGATTTGAAGATTGAGCAAGAAATAGAAGGAAGAAATTGAGAGCTTTTCTTTCTTTCTTGAGCAAGAACATTCGGCCAAGAAGCTTGCAAAATGACGCTTATTTTGATCAATTTTTTTGTATTTATTTGGTAAAGGTAAAGGTAAAGTCAAATGGTCAAAGTCCAAGATTAAATTAGATGGTGACACTTGTCATCTTTAGGTTTAAAACTTATCTTTTTGTCTCTCCAATACAAATATCTTAACACTTTGTAAAATAATATCACTTAATACAAAATTCCAACAAGTTGTCAAAAATATAATGCATTTACCGCACTTGCGGGTCCCACGTTCACAATACGCTCTTAATTTCTCAAAAACTAACCGATACTAGAAAAATCATTTTCAAACTATCTTTGCTCATAAACTTTATCTGGGGAACATTTTCTAATAAAGAAAATGTAGAAAAGGCGGGCGATTAAATAAAATAAACCCTTGAAAATTAGAAAATTTTCGGGTTCTCGCACTCATACTTTTCGGGGCGTCACACCTACTACTCAATCACCCTAGAAAAATGCCAAAGATCGTAGGAAATTAGGGTTTTTCCTTTCCGATTTCAATTCGAAGTGAAATAGGATTTTTCATGTATCCGTAGTGTAATTATGCAGTATGGAGTAAGGATCAAATTTGGTGCTTAAGAGTGACTTTTAGGTGAGAAATAATATGTGATTAGAAGCAATGATAAAAAGTTAGTGAATAGGAAGTAAAAACCCTAGTACATGTGATTTAAGGAAAAACGGTGCGAACCGACGTGTACCGTGTACTACCGATTGAACCCCCCACTTGACCACCACTTTCTTACCACCACATACCCTGGATATTTTTGCAAAATATTCCCCCCTCATCCTCAGCCATATAACCGAAATTGTGGCCCAAAATGCAAGGAAAAGAAAGAGAAATTTTGGATGGTTTTGGTAGTGCCAAGTGTTGGCAATTTGTGACTTTGACTAAACTTAATTTTCTTACCTTCTTATCTTGCAAATTAGCTCATTCTTCCTCATTTTTTTTCTGGTTTGGCCGAGACAAGAGAGAGAGAGAGAGAGCAAGAGAAACAACCTTCTTTCATCTTGATTTGCACCATTTGAGTGAAAGAAACAAGATTCTAAACTCATTAACTTGTGAGTTGTGAAGTTGGGAAGCTAAGGGAACCAGAAATTTCAAGAGGAGGTGAAGTAATACTCTTGCAAGCCCTTTTGTTGAGGTATAAGGTCTGACCCATGGCTTTGGTTCTTTTATTTTTGTTTAAGTTGTTATATAACTCATGTTTTGGTTAGATTAGTAGCTATACAAGTTGCTGTGATGATTTTGGGGTGATGTATGTAAGCTAGGGTTTGACTGATTTCCTTCTTATACTTGTTGTAGGAGTGGTATATGATGTATATAAGTTTGTATAAGAGGTTGTGGAAGTGATTGAATCAAGGAAATGAAGAGATTGCCCTTGAAATCCCAAAATTCCAGATTTCTGGAATTGTATGATTCAGTTCTGTCCGGTTTCAGTACCCTATGTTAGAGGCCGAATTAGAGTTGTCACAAAACATGAAAGTTGTAGACAATGATATTTTATAGCTTCCTACAAAATTTCAACCCAATCGGAGCAATGTATCCTGTAAAAAGACCAAAATACCCTCACTGCCCTAGCATGCATCCAATGATCCATTTTAGACAGTTCATCCAATTGACCGTGTCTATTCACTATGATCCATGCTGATTTAGCCATTTGCCAAAACATGAAAGTTTTATTACTCTGTCTTAGTTTTCTAACGCCTCCAAGAACGCCTTAAACAGACTTTGGTAACCTGAGATATGGCAATTTAAATGTAGTACGGTTAACTAGCCGGTTAGTTGGAAGTTGGTTCGGTGAATTGGGAATTTGACAGGGTTACACTGGAAATTTAACTAAGTAATCTTCATGAAAGTTGTAGGCCCTCGTCTTATCTTCGAAACGGTATAAGTTTCACCCCAATCCGATATGCATAGCTTCGGTTGTGTCCGTTACGCAAAACTCTATCAAATCTGTCTCTTGTTAAACTTCATTTCCGCACTTGTTGTTAGCTTGATTTTGTTCTTCTATTGTCTTGAGCCTATTGAACGGCTAATTGAAATTAGATTGTTGTGTGTGTACCTTTGGTTTGAATGAGAAAAATATGAAACCATAAAATGGCTGGAAAAATTAGGTAATACAAAAAAAGGGCAGATGCTGCCAAATTTACGCTCGAGGACTAGAGAAATATACTTGCAAACTTTGAAGTAAGGGTTAAGAGTGATTACTACTTGAACCATTCCTAAGGATATTTGCGTCTAGCTTTACCGGAGGTATATAAGTAAAGATTTGGCAAAACTTGTACCCTTGAGAAATACAACCATGACCCTGGAGCACGCTAGACAAAATAATCGTTGTTCTTGTACTCTTTCGACTCAAAATGGCATTTCACAGTAAATGTTACAAAGTTATATGTTGATTCTGGCAAAAAGATAGCACTGATGAGAAAAGTGACAGCACGTTGTATGTGGATGTAATTCATCATCCAAGTTGAATTTGTTCGCCGATTCTTGTGTTCTCTGATTAATCGCCTTAGCGAAATCGTCTTATAGCGCGCGTTTCGAAACTCTTAAGCTTTATGAGCTTTTTTGTAAGAAACACCTAGACGTCTTTTTTTATCGCCGATTTGGACTCCGAACCCGGAGTATAACCCAGACGTGATTACTAGGGGCACTTCATTTTGGTGAGTGCTTCCAAATACCTGATTGAACTGGACACTTGTTTCCAATACTTGATCAATATGATTAAATGATATATGATTGGTTTGATCGAGCAAGAGTGTACTTTATCGCACTTGCCCTTACGTGATATATACTTGTTTATTGTTGAAATTGATTTGATATACTTGTTTATGATGTGCGCACTTCCTGAAATTCCAGAAACCCTGCGGCAAGTTACTCGAGTCGAGCTGGCAAGGGCTTGGTCGATTGGGTAACGAACCCTGGGTCTCTTGATTGTCGAGTGGAGTGATATCTCCTCGACTAATCGGTATACTCGAGTATTACCACCCGTGTTTATTGAGGATTTTGGGCCCAGTAGGGGGTTTGAATGGTGGACGGAGAGTAGTGTAAGTGGTGCTCTACTGGATTGGTTCCTTTACTTGAAAGTTGACGGAGTGTCAACTATTACGTGATCAAGCTCCTGATGATGAAATGGAAAGTTGGCTCCTGAGAGCCTTGCGTATCCTTATGTTTTGGAATGATTATTGCTTATTGGATTATTGTTTATTCTGAAAAACTTTTACACTCGCTCATTTTGAGATTGTTACTTGACATGTTATTGCTCACTTTTATGAACTCTTCATGCTCGTTACTTTACTATATCAAAAACTTGTACTTATAAATAATGGTCAATTTGCTATTTGGAACCTCACTGGGCTTTTAGCTCATTCCACTCCATTTGTTTTCCTTACAGAGGTACGAGCGAGGCATGAGATATGTAAAGACTAGCGTAGACTAGTTGTTTTTGACTTTTGACTTGTACTCGCGCCATCACTTGATTAGGATGATTGTACTTGAATTGTTTACACTTTGAACCCATTTGGGTATATAGAGGCTTTGCATTTTGAATATGCACCGATGTAAATTGTAAGTGTGAATTGCGATGTTATTTACTGTCGACGGTTGTATGCACGTGATACGAGTGAGTGAGTCCTGGCGAGAGTTGGGCAGGCAGTCCGCTAAACCCTAGGGTACGCCCATGGGGTTGGTGGGGCCGTCACAGATACGGGTCTCGTGGTACAATTGTTAAGATGAAAGGGACCTTACGTTATCGGTGATTAGTCAATGTACAGTGTATGGGTTTAAGAGCTAGCTAGAATAGTAATCAAGTTTTAACTCTTCTTTTCATCAAGATTGAAGTTTGTGTCACTTCTCACCTTTTGATATCTTCACTGATTTTTCTTAGCATGGTATTTTAGCCATTGCATTATTATGATTTTCTCTCTAGATAGATTGTGGTAGTGGCATGAGTGAGGAGAAACTCTTGAAAAGTAGAAGAAATCACTGTAGAATCGAGTTTTGTGAGCAAATGGGAGGAATTTTGAGAATGAAATTCTTTTAAGGGGGAGAGAGTGTGAGGATCCGAAAAATTTCTTTAGTTTATATTATTTTATTCTATTTCTTCGAATACATTTTCTTTACTTTACTTTATTACCTTAAGTTTCTAGATATTTTTATAAGTGAAATCATTTTTCTTGTATAAGTTAGCTCATGTTGCGTTAGTAGAGTATTATAGACGTGGGACCCGCTAGTGCGGTTAGTGCGATAATTTTGACGACTAGATGGAGTTTTGCATAAAGGGATGTTATTTTATAAGGTGCTAAGGGACAATTAGAAGTTAGCTAGATAGATTAGCTTTGGAAGACTAAGAGATGAGATCAAAACCCTAAAGAGCCAAGTGTCGCGAAACGGTTGGAAGTTGGACTTTGACCAAACCTTTCTTAACTTTATTAAAACCAAACATTGACCAAAATTTCCTCATTTCTTTACCTTGCTTGGCCGAAATTCTTGAGAGGAGAAACAAGAGATAGAACTTCATCTTCAACCTCAAAACTTGTTTGAATCTTAAGTTTCAATCGTTGTTTTTGTGAACTACTCCACAAAAGTTGATCACTTGGGATGATTAAGGGCTTGAGTGGAGAGACTTTGGAGGGAAAAGCACTAAGCTTCCATCTTTCTTGGAGTTACAAGGTAACTTTGGCAATAAACTTTCCTCTACTTCAAATATTTGCCAACTAGTGGTTTAGGGTTTCAGTTTTGGTAGTTTTATGAGAAATTTCATGATTTAAAGTAGTGATGTGGAAATTTTCAATTTTTATGGTGAATTTTCTGCCTATATATGATACTTAAGGGTTGGCCATGGTTTGATAACTTTGCTATGTGAAAAATCTAGTTTTTATATGCTACTTGACTTGCCTAAGGAAAATTTCAGCTTAGGGTTTCCAAATTCAGCTTACTTGTGGTTGGTTTTTTAGTATAAATTTGTTATAATTGGAGGGTGTTGTGGCCTTAATTATGTGTATTTGATAGCTTATGATTTGTGGTTGCGATTGTGTCTGAATTGAGGAGAAATTTGGTGTTGAGTTTGGATGAAAAAGTAAAGAAAACAAGGGGAGGTGCTGCTGAAACAGGGCAGCAGGGGTATTTCAGTCTTTTCATAGGTTACGTTGCTCCGATTGGCCTAAAATTTTGGAGGCAACTATAAAATATCATTCCCTACAACTTTAATGTTTTAACCCAAGGCTAATTCGGCCTCTAATCTATGAGGAACAGTACCCGGACAGAATTGGTTGAATTGAAAACCCTAATCCGAATTTTTTCCGTTCAATGCGGAAATTTTCCCGTAAACAACCACAATTTAAATGCATTCTATGCTTCATTCTGATCATTTCCAAACCAATCATACATGGCCACAACCGTTCTGCTCTACTGGATCATATGCGCATCATGATTAAATAGAAATGCAAACAGCAAATTCTAACAAAAGTCATAGAACAACAACTAAAATATCACTTCACCTCACATATGTTCAATAATTAAGCATTATTGAGTTGGCAAGAAAGGTCCCTTAGTTACTAACCTTAACAAACCCAAGAACAAGAGCAACTTAGCACTTAATCCTCCAAACAAACTCACTAATCAACTCAAGACCACTGTCAACTTAAGGGTTTATGGAGTAAAATTGCAAAGATTAAACGGTTTGAGATGGAAAGATTGGGCAAGATTGGAGCAAGAAATTAAGAAGAGCTTTTCCTTTCTTTCTTCCTTGGAGAGAATCGGCCAAGAAGCTTGAAAATGAATGGGTAATTTTAAGTCAATTTTGAATTTATTTGGTAAAGTCATGAATAGTGGGTCAAACAAGTAAGATTAAATCTACAAGTGACAACTTGTCACTTCCATTAAATTATGCATACGCTATCCTTTTGTTTCCTCAACTCTTAATCCCATATGGTAATCCTCTAATTATGCTCATAACACCCGGTAAATTAAACCCAGTATCCAAACTTAACCTTAACTGGCCCGAATTTTTCCGAACTTTCCGCGCTAGCGGGTCCCACGTCCAGTATACGTTCTTAATTTCTCAAAAACTAACCGATACTAGAAAAATCATCTAAAAACTATATTTACTTATAAAATTTATCTAGAAAATTTTCTACTAAAGAAAATGCAGAAAAGCATGCAATTAAATAAAATAAAACCTAGAAACTGAGAAAATTTACGGGGTCTCACACTCTCTCCCCCTTAAAAGAATTTCGCCCTCGAAATTTCTCACCTTAACTCACGAAAAGTTCTGGATATTTCGTTTGCATCTCTTCTTCCATCTCCCAGGTAGCTTCCTCTACCTCGTGGTTTTTCCACAGTATCTTCACTAACGGAATTTGCTTGTTTCTCAGTTCTTTAACTTTCCGGTCAAGTACTTGTACAGGTTTCTCGTCGTAAGTGAGCGATTCATCTATGTCAAGCTCCTCCGGTTGTAAAATATGGGAAGGGTCGGGATAGTACTTCTTGAGCATCGAGACGTGGAAGACGTCGTGAATTCGAGAGAGACTGGACGGCAGCTCTAGTCGATATGCTACCGTACCGACTCTCTGGAGAATCTTGTAAGGTCCGATGAACCTTGGTTGCAATTTCTTTCCTCTACCCGCCGTAATGCTCCGTAATGGTGTGACTTTAAGAAACACATGGTCCCCAATTTCGAACTCCAAATCTTTTCTTCGATTGTCTGCGTAGCTCTTTTGTCGGCTTTGAGCAGTTTGGAGTCGTTGCCGTATTAATTTGACCTTTTCTCGCGCCTCCTCCATCCATGGAATAGTGGTTGGATCTAATGCCTTTCTCTCGCCAACTTCATCCCAGTAGATCGGTGATCGGCATTTTCGTCCATATAGTGCCTCGTATGGAGCCATTTGAATCGACGAATGGTAGCTGTTGTTGTACGCAAACTCTACTAAGGTCATGTGTTGACCCCAGTTGCCTCCAAAATCCAGAATGCAAGTCCGTAGCATGTCCTCGAGAGTTTGGATTGTTCGCTCCGATTGTCCATCCGTCTGAGGGTGATAAGTAGTGCTCAAGTTGAGTTTAGTCCCCAGAGTCTCTTGGAACTTCTGCCAGAATCTAGATGCGAAACGGGGATCTCTATCGGAGACGATGCTTACAGGAACACCATGTAGTTTTACTATCTCGTCCATGTACAGTTGGGCCAACTTGTCCATGGAATACTTCATGTTTACCGGCAAGAAATGGGCCGACTTGGTTAATCGATCGACGATCACCCAGACGGCATCGTGTCCTCGTTGCGTTCGCGGCAAACCTGAAACGAAGTCCATTGTGATGTTTTCCCACTTCCATTCGGGTATCTCAAGGGGCTGTAACAAGCTCGATGGTTTTTGATGCTCCGCCTTAACCTGTTGGCAAACGAGACATTTTTGCACGTATAAAGCGATTTCCTTCTTCATATTGTCCCACCAATAGGTTCCTTTCAGATCTTGATACATCTTACTACTACCCGGATGGATCGTGTACTTGGACCGATGAGCCTCCTCTAAGATCTCCGTCTTCAACATTTCATCTTTAGGCACCACCACTCGGTTCCGGTATCTTAAAATACCTTCAGGACTGAAGTTGAAATCAGTCGTTTCCCCTTTTTTCACCTTCTCTCCCCATTTCCGCACCATAGCATCCTCCTTTTGAGCTCCTTTAATCCGCTCTAATAGGGTGGATGTCACCCTAATGTTACCAAAAATCACTTTATGGCTCTCTAGGCAGGGTTTTCACTCGCAAACCAATTCTAGTAAATC
>NW_020862293.1:0-49195 GCF_003713205.1 Coffea eugenioides | reverse complement strand
TAGTGATTAGAAGGTAAAAATCCTAGTATACGTGATTTAAGAAAAAACGGCTCGAACCGACGGGTATCGATCACTACCGATTGAACCCACCACTTGACCACCACTTTCTTACTACCACATATCCTTGATATTTTTGCAAAATATTCCCCCCCTCATGCTCAGCCACATAACCGAAATTGTGGCCCAAAATGCAAGGAAAAGAAAGAGAAATTTTGGATGGTTTTGGTAGTGCCAAGTGTTGGCAATTTGTGGCTTTGACTAAACTTAATTTTCTTACCTTCTTATCTTGCAAATTAGCTCATTCTTCCTCATTTTTTTTTCTGGTTTGGCCGAGACAAGAGAGAGAGCAAGAGAGAGCAAGAGAAACAACCTTCTTTCATCTTGATTTGCACCATTTGAGTGAAAGAAACAAGATTCTAAACCGATTAACTTGTGAGTTGTGAACTTGGGAAGCTAAGGGAACCAAAAATTTCAAGAGGAGGTGAAGTATTACTCTTGCAAGCCCTTTTGTTGAGGTATAAGGTCTGACCCATGGCTTTGGTTCTTTTATTTTTGTTTAAATTGTCATATAACTCATGTTTTGGTTAGATTAGTAGCTATACAAGTTGTTGTGATGATTTTGGGGTGATGTATGTAAGCTAGGGTTTGACTGATTTCCTTCTTATACTTGTTGTAGGAGTGGTATATGATGTATATAAGCTTGTATAAGAGGTTGTGGTAGTGATTGAATCAAGGAAATGAAGAGATTGCCCTTGAAATCCCAAAATTCCAGATTTCTGGAATTGTATGATTCAGTTCTGTCCGGTTTCAGTGCCCTATGTTAGAGGCCGAATTAGGATTGGCACAAAACATGAAAGTTGTATAAAATGATATTCTATAGTTTCCTACAAAATTTCAGCCCAATCGGAGCAACGTAGCCTGTAAAAAGACCAAAATACCCTCACTGCCCTAGCATGCATCCAATGATCCATTTTAGACAGTTCATCCAATTGACCGTGTCTATTCACTATGATCCATGCTGATTTATCCATTTGCCAAAACATGAAAGTTTTATTACTCTGTCTTAGTTTTCTAACGCCTCCAAGAACGCCTTAAACAGACTTTGGTAACCTGAGATATGGCAATTTAAATGTAGTACGGTTAACTAGCCGGTTAGTTGGAAGTTGGTTCGGTGAATTGGGAATTTGACAGGGTTACACTGGAAATTTAACTAAGTAATCTTCATGAAAGTTGTAGGCCCTCGTCTTAGCTTCGAAACGGTATAAGTTTCACCCCAATACGATAAGCATAGCTTCGGTTGTGTCCGTTACGCAAAACTCTATCAAATCTGTCTCTTGTTAAACTTCATTTCCGCACTTGTTGTTAGCTTGATTTTGTTCTTCTATTGTCTTGAGCCTATTGAACGGCTATTGAAATTAGATTGTTGTGTGTGTACCTTTGGGTTTGAATGAGAAAAATAATGAAACCATAAATGGCTGGAAAATTAGGTAAATACAAAGGGCATGCTGCCCAAATTTACGCTCGAGGACTAGAGAAATATACTTGCAACTTGAGTAAGGGTTAAGAGTGATTACTACTTGAACCATCTAGGATATTTGCGTCTACTTTTACCGAGGTATATAAGTAAAGATTTGGCAAAACTTGTACCCTTGAGAAATACAACCATGACTACTAGAAATACGTTTTCCTTGTACTTTCGACTCAAATGGCATTTCCAAGTATAAATGTTACAAAGTTATATAGTTTGAAAAGCGAGCGAGTGTTTCACGAATATTCTCCAAGTGAATTTCCATTTCTTGATTCTTATTGAACGAAACGTCTACGTTTCGAACCTTAGTTGATTTTTAAAGTTCTGAAACAAAGTTTTATCGCCGATTTGGACTCCGAACCCGGAGTATAACCCAGACGTGATTACTAGGGGCACTTCATTTTGGTGAGTGCTTCCAAATACCTGATTGAACTGGACACTTGTTTCCAATACTTGATCAATATGATTAAATGATATATGATTGGTTTGATCGAGCAAGAGTGTACTTTATCGCACTTGCCCTTACGTGATATATACTTGTTTATTGTTGAAATTGATTTGATATACTTGTTTATGATGTGCGCACTTCCTGAAATTCCAGAAACCCTGCGGCAAGTTACTCGAGTCGAGCTGGCAAGGGCTTGGTCGATTGGGTAACGAACCCTGGGTCTCTTGATTGTCGAGTGGAGTGATATCTCCTCGACTAATCGGTATACTCGAGTATTACCACCCGTGTTTATTGAGGATTTTGGGCCCAGTAGGGGGTTTGAATGGTGGACGGAGAGTAGTGTAAGTGGTGCTCTACTGGATTGGTTCCTTTACTTGAAAGTTGACGGAGTGTCAACTATTACGTGATCAAGCTCCTGATGATGAAATGGAAAGTTGGCTCCTGAGAGCCTTGCGTATCCTTATGTTTTGGAATGATTATTGCTTATTGGATTATTGTTTATTCTGAAAAACTTTTACACTCGCTCATTTTGAGATTGTTACTTGACATGTTATTGCTCACTTTTATGAACTCTTCATGCTCGTTACTTTACTATATCAAAAACTTGTACTTATAAATAATGGTCAATTTGCTATTTGGAACCTCACTGGGCTTTTAGCTCATTCCACTCCATTTGTTTTCCTTACAGAGGTACGAGCGAGGCATGAGATATGTAAAGACTAGCGTAGACTAGTTGTTTTTGACTTTTGACTTGTACTCGCGCCATCACTTGATTAGGATGATTGTACTTGAATTGTTTACACTTTGAACCCATTTGGGTATATAGAGGCTTTGCATTTTGAATATGCACCGATGTAAATTGTAAGTGTGAATTGCGATGTTATTTACTGTCGACGGTTGTATGCACGTGATACGAGTGAGTGAGTCCTGGCGAGAGTTGGGCAGGCAGTCCGCTAAACCCTAGGGTACGCCCATGGGGTTGGTGGGGCCGTCACAGATACGGGTCTCGTGGTACAATTGTTAAGATGAAAGGGACCTTACGTTATCGGTGATTAGTCAATGTACAGTGTATGGGTTTAAGAGCTAGCTAGAATAGTAATCAAGTTTTAACTCTTCTTTTCATCAAGATTGAAGTTTGTGTCACTTCTCACCTTTTGATATCTTCACTGATTTTTCTTAGCATGGTATTTTAGCCATTGCATTATTATGATTTTCTCTCTAGATAGATTGTGGTAGTGGCATGAGTGAGGAGAAACTCTTGAAAAGTAGAAGAAATCACTGTAGAATCGAGTTTTGTGAGCAAATGGGAGGAATTTTGAGAATGAAATTCTTTTAAGGGGGAGAGAGTGTGAGGATCCGAAAAATTTCTTTAGTTTATATTATTTTATTCTATTTCTTCGAATACATTTTCTTTACTTTACTTTATTACCTTAAGTTTCTAGATATTTTTATAAGTGAAATCATTTTTCTTGTATAAGTTAGCTCATGTTGCGTTAGTAGAGTATTATAGACGTGGGACCCGCTAGTGCGGTTAGTGCGATAATTTTGACGACTAGATGGAGTTTTGCATAAAGGGATGTTATTTTATAAGGTGCTAAGGGACAATTAGAAGTTAGCTAGATAGATTAGCTTTGGAAGACTAAGAGATGAGATCAAAACCCTAAAGAGCCAAGTGTCGCGAAACGGTTGGAAGTTGGACTTTGACCAAACCTTTCTTAACTTTATTAAAACCAAACATTGACCAAAATTTCCTCATTTCTTTACCTTGCTTGGCCGAAATTCTTGAGAGGAGAAACAAGAGATAGAACTTCATCTTCAACCTCAAAACTTGTTTGAATCTTAAGTTTCAATCGTTGTTTTTGTGAACTACTCCACAAAAGTTGATCACTTGGGATGATTAAGGGCTTGAGTGGAGAGACTTTGGAGGGAAAAGCACTAAGCTTCCATCTTTCTTGGAGTTACAAGGTAACTTTGGCAATAAACTTTCCTCTACTTCAAATATTTGCCAACTAGTGGTTTAGGGTTTCAGTTTTGGTAGTTTTATGAGAAATTTCATGATTTAAAGTAGTGATGTGGAAATTTTCAATTTTTATGGTGAATTTTCTGCCTATATATGATACTTAAGGGTTGGCCATGGTTTGATAACTTTGCTATGTGAAAAATCTAGTTTTTATATGCTACTTGACTTGCCTAAGGAAAATTTCAGCTTAGGGTTTCCAAATTCAGCTTACTTGTGGTTGGTTTTTTAGTATAAATTTGTTATAATTGGAGGGTGTTGTGGCCTTAATTATGTGTATTTGATAGCTTATGATTTGTGGTTGCGATTGTGTCTGAATTGAGGAGAAATTTGGTGTTGAGTTTGGATGAAAAAGTAAAGAAAACAAGGGGAGGTGCTGCTGAAAATTTTCCGCAGGAAACATTGAGCAATCTTGGAAATCTATTATATCTTGGTGTAGAAAATTCAGAATTTGGTTCTGTTTGTTGCGTTTACAACTAGATTCAGGTTAATTTCAACCGTGAAAATTTCACAACTTTTCTCAATTCCTATGAATATCTATGATTATTCAAAGTGACTGAATTTGCATACCTGTTCTGTCTTTCTACTGGATGAAACAGCAACTTTATGTTGGAATTTGACTGATTTGTGGACAGAATTTACAAAGGTGTCTTCTGGGAAATTGTTACTGTGACAGCCCCACCTTCCCCTAAGGCGAACCAAAGGGGTTAGCGGACTGCCTGCCCAACTCTCGCCAGGACTAACGGGACAGTGTAAAGCGATCTAGCACGTTTCGGAACATACAAGCGCACTTAGTCAGGTCAAAATTACAAAATAAAAAAAAACGAAAACAGAGTCGGTCATGAATAGTAACCGACACGTCAAAATCCAACCAAGCATCAATCAAACATATACATCTTGAAATTTAGCATTTACATACCAAAAGGGCATACCCAAGTTGTCCAACAAGTTTATACAAGTACGGTTTGCAAATTACAACTCAACATTTTTGGTTGGATCAAAATGCGCTTAGAGTTTGCTCAAAAAGAGCTATTCAAAATTTCATTCACATAAGCTCAACTCGGCAACCAACATTCATGGACTTTCCAAAAGTGTTTATATTCCTGTAAGGAAAACAAAAGGAATAGAGTGAGCTTACGCCCAGTGAGTTACTATCACTCAAGCAACCAATTTCATATAGGCATAAAGCGTTCAATAAAGAAGTAAACCCAGATCACACATTAACAAAACGGGTAAAAGGATACGGACGGCTCTCAAGAGCCCCTTTCCTCGCTTGTATACTTGATCGGACTTCATTGACCCTCCGTCAATGTTTACAAAGTAACCAACCGTAGGCTCCACTTTACTTCCATTCCTTCCACCCAACATTCCCCTACCGGGCCCGAACTCCAAACAGTGTAAATTTGGTAATACTCGAGTATACCGGAATCGAGAGTCTCATACTACAGGATTCCATATAACAGTCCCCATGGCTCGTCAATTTTCACGACCAAGCCCTCGCCGGCTCGATCCAATCGACTACCAATGGGGTTGAGCTCAGTAGTAACAGTAATGGCCGTTGGATACTCGTCCATACGACACCCAATCCAGTATTTCATGTACTATTCAAGTACCACAGTTAACAGTCATATATAATACAAAAGGGGTGAGGGCGATCAAGTACACCCTCACTTTAATCAGTTTCACCGGTGCAAATAAGCCTTCAAGGCATCAAGTTCAAATATAACAAAGCCACATTGTAAACAATCAAGTGAGTAGTATACTCACCAAGCAAGCAAATGATATTTCATATACTTCCGCCCAAAGAGCGTCTTGAATCACCGTCACGCCCTAAAATTTCAAATAGGCACAATAAGACTCGATTACAAGTTATAAACCAATTTCCACATACTACCGAAAATAAGGCTTCATTAGCACGTATAAGTACTAAAGTAAGCTAAGGAAAATCCGGAAATGAAAGTTAAGCTCTAAGACCTAAAAATAGTTTTGACGCCATTAAGCGTATTGGGCACAACTGGCACTACGAGTATCGGATGGATGTATACTATACACCGTTTCGAAGCTAAAAGATAGGGTTACAATGTTGAAGAAGGCCACTCAGTCCAGTTTGTAGTGAAACTAGGTCAAAAGATCAATATACCAAACCAGAACTGCATAAACAGGTTAATAAACCGCATTCTGGTTAAATCATCATAAGTCAGGCTACCTAAGTCCAATTCAAGTGATTCCAAAAGCCATCTGAAAGCTAAGATACCAGGCTATATTTCTTAAGAAGACATCAACCACCAAATCAATCGTATTCCCAATCAAACTAACCAATTACCAAAGCTGATTACCAAGTTCGGACAGAAACAGGGCAGCAGGGGTATTTCAGTCTTTTCACAGGCTACGTTGCTCCGATTGGCCTGAAATTTTGCAGGAAACTATAAAATATCATTCCCTACAACTTTCATGTTTTAACCCAAGGCTAATTCGGCCTCTAACTATGAGGAACAGTACCGGGCAGAATGGTTGAATTGAAACCCTAAATCCGAATTTTTCCGTTCAATGCGGAAATTTTCCGCAAACAACCACAATTTACGCATTCTAGCTTCATTCTAGATCATTTCCAACCATCATACATGGCCACACAATAGTAATCATATGAAAACAGAAAAAATCATGATTAAATAGAAAATGCACCAAATTCTACCAAAAGTCATGAAACAACACCTAAAATCATCACTTCACCTCACACATGTCAATAATTAAGCATTATTGAGTTGCAAGAAAGGTCCCTTAGTTACTCACCTTAACAACCCAAGAACAAGAGCAACTTAGCACCTTAATCCTCCAAACAACTTCACTAATCACCTCACAACCACTCACTTAAGGGTTTTTATGGAGTAAATGCAAGATTAAACGGTTGGTTTGTTGGATTTGAGCAAGATTGAAGCAAGAAATTGGAGAGCTTTTCCTTTCTTTCTTCCTTGGAGAGGGCCGGCCACAAGCTTGCAAATTTTAGGTGATTTTTGGGTCAATTTTTTGATTTATTTGGTAAAAGGTGAATAGTGGTCAAAAGTAAGACTTAATCATATGGTGACACTTGTCACCCTATTTAATGCATGCATATCCCTTTGTTTCCTCAACTCTAATCCATATGGTATCCTCTAATTATCTCATAACACCCGGTAAATTAAACCCAGTATCCAAAACTTAACCTAACTGGCCAAATTTTATCGAACTTTCCGCACTTGCGGGTCCCACGTCCGATATACGTTCTTAATTTCTCAAAAACTAACCAATACTAGAAAAATCATCTAAAAACTATATTTACTCATAAAAATTATCTAATAAAAAAAATGCAGAAAAGCATGCAATCAAATAAAATAAAACCTAGAAACTGAGAAAATTTACGGGGTCTCACACTCTCTCCCATTTAAAAGAATTTCGCCCTCGAAATTTCTCACCTTAACTCACGAAAAGTTCTGGATATTTCGTTTGCATCTCTTCTTCCATCTCCCAGGTAGCTTCCTCTACCCCGTGATTTTTTCACAATATCTTCACTAACGGAATTTGCTTGTTTCTCAGTTCTTTAACTTTCCGGTCAAGTACTTGTACAGGTTTCTCGTCGTAAGTGAGCGATTCATCTATGTCAAGCTCCTCCGGTTGCAAAATATGGGATGGGTCGGGATAGTACTTCTTGAGCATCGAGACGTGGAAGACGTCATGAATTCGAGAGAGACTGGACGGCAGCTCTAGTCGATATGCTACCGTACCGACTCTCTGGAGAATCTTGTAAGGTCCGACGAACTTTGGTTGCAATTTCTTTCCTCTACCCGCCATAATGCTCCGTAATGGTGTGACTTTAAGAAACACATGGTCCCTAATTTCGAACTCCAAATCTTTTCTTCGATTGTCTGCGTAACTCTTTTGTCGGCTTTGAGCAGATTGGAGTCGTTGCCGTATCAATTTGACCTTTTCTCGCGCCTCCTCCATCCATGGAATAGTTGTTGGATCTAATGCCTTTCTCTCGCCAACTTCGTCCCATTAGATCGGTGACCGGCATTTTCGTCCATATAGTGCCTCGTATGGAGCCATTTGAATCAACGAATGGTAGTTGTTGTTGTACGCAAACTCTACTAAGGTCATGTGTTGACCCCAGTTGCCTCCAAAATCCAGAATGCAAGTCCGTAGCATGTCCTCGAGAGTTTGGATTGTTTGCTCCGATTGGTCATCCGTCTGAGGGTGATAAGTCGTGCTCAAGTTGAGTTTAGTCCCCAGAGTTTCTTGGAATTTCTGCCAAAACCTTGATACAAAACGGGGATCTCTATCGGAGACGATGCTCACAGGAACACCATGTAGTTTCACTATCTCATCCATGTACAGTTGGGCCAACTTGTCCATGGAATACTTCATGTTTACCGGCAAGAAATGGGCCGACTTGGTTAATCGATCGACGATCACCCAAACGGCATCGTGTTCTCATTGGGTTCGCGACAAACCTGAAACGAAATCCATTGTGATGTTTTTCCACTTCCATTCGGGTATCTCAAGGGGCTGTAACAAGTCCGATGGTTTTTGATGCTCCGCCTTAACCTGTTGGCAAACGAGACATTTTTGCACGTATAAAGCGATTTTCTTTTTCATATTGGCCCACCAATAGGTTCCTTTCAGATCTTGATACATCTTACTACTACCCGGATGGATCGTGTACTTGGACCGATGAGCCTCCTCTAAGATCTCCGTCTTCAACATTTCATCTTTAGGCACCACCACTCGGTTCCGGTATTTTAAAATACCTTCAGGACTGAAGTTGAAAGCAGTCGTTTCCCCTTTTTTCACCTTCTCTCCCCATTTTCGCACCATAGCATCCTCCTTTTGAGCTCATTTAATCCGCTCTAATAGGGTGGATGTCACCCTAATGTTACCAAAAATCACTTTATGGCTCTCTAGGCAGGGTTTCCACTCGCAAACCGATTCTAGCAAATCTGATACGAACGTCGCCAACTTGTGACGAAACCCGCAAGAGACAAGCGCACAGGATCTAGAGGGACGGAACACGTTTGGGGTTGATGGAACCTTGACCCGTTAATCACGTGGCTAACAAACCTTGGTATAGTGTAGAAGACGCCACAATCTAGTGTGATTCTAGATTGATAAGTCAACTTGAAGATCCTAGGGATTTAATCTAAGAACTTCAAGAAAAGCTCACAAGAAGCCAATGAGAGAACTCTCAATTTTGTATTCACGTAATCTATCTCAAAGTACGGAACTTAGGCTAATATATATGGCCTTACAATAAGAAACCCTAATGTGAATTGGAAAAGACTAAAATATGATGAAATAGTTGGGCAGAATGCAGGTGCTTATAAAGCGTGCCCACGTCTTATAGCGACGCGGCTGAAAGGCTAAATGAAATAGTTGGGCAGAATGCATGTGCTTATAAAGCGTGCCCACGCCTTGTAGCGACGCGGCTGCGATTGAGTGGCAGGAGACTTGTTCTTATAAAGCGCACCCACGCCTTATAGGCCGTGGCCTTTAGACAAGGTCTCCTTCATCGAGCGAAGCTTCTATCAAGGTGACTTGCCTTTTTTCCTCATACGCAAGGCCTTCTATGGGCCTAGACCTCTCAACTTGCACGTGGACAGCTTGGACTAGAAGTTGGAGTGTTTCCTTCATTTGCTTGGCTCGTGCTCGCGTGATCGGGCCGAGGGGAACTTTCACTTGTTCTACTTGCATGGTTTGACCGGTTTCTTCATTCACATCATTCCTCTCCTCTTGAAGAGGATTTGCCCTCAAATCTTGTTCGTCATCTGCGAGAAAGGGACTAAGGTCAGTGACATTGAATGTAGCACTTATAGCTCCATACTCACCTGGGAGGTCCAACTTGTAAGCGTTGTGGTTCACACGCTCGAGAACCTGGAAGGGACTGTCACCTCGAGGGAGTAGCTTATTGCGCCGTTGGACGGGAAACCTCTCCTTGCGAAGGTGTAACCAAACCCAGTCACCCGGTTCGAAGATCATCTGGCGCCTTCCTTTGTTTGCCTGCTTCTTATATTGACTCGTACGTTGCTCAATGTTGAGTCGTACCTTGTCATGAAGTGCTTTCATAAAATCGGCCTTTTTCTCCCCATCTAGGTTCACACGCTCAGACAAAGGCAAAGGTGATAAATCCAAGGAGGTTAAAGGATTAAAACCATACACAACTTCAAAAGGTGAGAATTGTGTCGCACTATGCACAGTCCGGTTGTAGGCAAACTCGACATAAGGAAGACATTCCTCCCAAGACTTGATATTCTTTTTAATGATGGCACGCAACAAGGTGGATAATGTTCTGTTAACAACCTCCGTTTGACCATCAGTTTGTGGGTGACTAGAAGTAGAAAATAACAGCTTAGTACCCAATTTGCCCCACAAAGTTTTCCAGAAATAGCTGAGAAACTTAACATCCTTGTCTGAAACAATGGTCCTAGGTACGCCATGTAATCTAACTATCTCGCGGAAGAACAAATCAGCAATATAAGATGCATCATCCGTTTTGTGACAAGCAATGAAGTGAGCCATTTTAGAAAATCTGTCAATTACAACGAAGATGCTATCATGACATTTCCTAGACCTAGGCAAACCTCGTAGGAATAGGTAAGGGGGTATACAAACCGAATGGTTGAGTCTTAGACTTGGCTTTGTGGCACACAATGCATCGGCTAACCACGCGTTCCACATCTCTTCTCATCTTTGGCCAATAGAAGTGTTCCTGCAAAACAGCCAAAGTCTTGGCAACACCAAAGTGTCCCATTAAACCTCCTGAATGTGCTTCGTTAACGAGCAATAATCGAATGGAGGATTGAGGGATGCAAAGTTTATCAACTCGAAACAAGTAACCATCATGTATGAAGAAGTGACCCAGCTTAGATTTTAAGCATTGTGCATAGCATTCACGAAAGTCTGGATCTCGTGCATATAACTCTTTGATGGTTGCAAAACCAAGTAGCTTAGTATCAAGTAAGGTAAGCAAGGAGTACCTGCGTGACAAAGCATCAGCTACAACGTTGGTTTTACCTGTCTTATACTTGATCACGTAGGGAAAAGTCTCAACAAAAGCAATCCATCGTGCATGCCTTTTATTCAACTTTTGTTGTGACTTCAAATGCTTGAGGGACTCGTGATCAGTATGGATGACGAACTCCCTTGCTCTCAGATAATGTTGCCATGTCTCGAGAGCCCTAATGAGGGAGTATAGCTCCTTGTCGTAGGTGGAGTAGTTCAAGGCTGCTCCACTCAATTTCTCGCTAAAATAAGCAATTGGCTTACCCTCTTGCATCAACACAGCTCCAATGCCAATACCTGACGCATCACATTAGATTTCAAACATTCTATCGAAGCTAGGTAAAGAAAGTACAGGTGTGTGCGTGAGCCTGTGTTTAAGCAATTGAAACGCCTTGTTTTGGTCGGCCCCCCATTGAAAAACGACATTCTTCTTGATTACGGCAGTCAAGGGGACGGCAATTGTGCTGAAGTCTCGCACAAACCTCCGATAGAAGCTAGCTAATCCATGAAAGCTCCTTACTTCGCTCACCGTCTTTGGTGTAGGCCACTCTTGAATGGCTTTAGCCTTGCTTTCATCTACCTGTATTCCCTGTGCACTAATGACGTATCCTAGGAAGACCAATTGATTAGTGCAAAAGGAACACTTTTTCAAATTAGCAAACAAGCTGGCTTGGCGTAAAGCATTTAAAACAGCTCGTAAATGTTCCATATGCTCATTAAGATCGCGACTATAGACCAAGATATCATCAAAATAGACTACCACAAATTTACCAAGAAAAGGGCGTAACACATGATTCATTAGCCTCATGAATGTGCTAGGGGCATTAGATAGACCAAAGGGCATGACTAGCCATTCATACAATCCATAAGTAGTCTTAAAGGCCGTTTTCCATTCATCACCCTCTTTCATTCGAATTTGGTGGTATCCACTCTTTAAATCAATTTTCGTGAAAATCACAGCTCCATTTAGTTCATCTAGCATGTCATCTAACCTAGGTATAGGATGACGATACTTTACCATTATCGAATTAATGGCTCTGCAATCTACACACATGCGTGAGCTTCCATCCTTCTTTGGCACCAAGATAACGGGGACGGCACAAGGACTTAAGCTCTCACGCGCCCAACCTTTCTTGAGTAATTCATCCACTTGCCTTTGCAGTTCCTTTGTTTCTTCGGGACTCATGCGATATGTGGCTTTATTGGGCAACGGTGCACCTGGAACGAGGTCTATTTGGTGTTCAATTCCACGGATGGGAGGTAGCCCGTCCGGGATCTCCTCGGGAAACACATCTTCAAATTCCTGCAACAATGATCGCATACGAGGGTGTAAGGAGTTAGTAGAGTCATTAGAAGCGAGCATTACCTCTTTACATACTAACATAAGCAAAGGTTGGTGAGAAAGTAAAGCCCTTTTTACTTCCCTAGCTTTCGCAAACATACTTTGCTTCCTCTCGACTTTTTGCTCTAGGGCCGACTCATTTAAGGCCATTTTGCCTTCCCTCTTCTCGATTCCTTTCATCCTCCTTTGCTCTTCACTTTCTTGATGTAGCCACATTTGGTCCTCATGCACTTGTTTAGGAGTGAGAGGAACAAGTGTAACCTTCCTGTTGTCGTGTATGAATGAGTACTTATTGGTGAAACCATCATGACTAGTTCTTTTGTCATATTGCCATGGTCTCCCCAATAGCACATGTGTAGCTTGCATTGGCACTACATCACAGAGGACTTCATCCTCATAGCGACCAATGCGGAAAGGGATCACGACTTGCTTCGTGACCCGCACATCCCCACTGTCATTCAACCACTGAAGCCTATAAGAGTGAGGATGTTTGATTGTGAGAAGGGCGGCCTTCTCCACTAGTGTCACACTTGCCACATTTGTGCAACTCCCGGGGTCAATAATGAGACTACACACCTTGCCTTTTATGTGACAACGTGTGTAAAAGATGTTTTTCCTTTGTTGTCCATCATCCTCCTTAACTTGCGTAGTTAGCACCCTTCGAACTACCAAGCCGAGTTGTTCATTCGTTGGTAGTTCCTCACTAGAATCTGCATCGTTCTCTGTGACGACCCCACCTCCCCCTAAGGCGAACCAGAGGGTTCGGCGGGCCGCCTGCCCGGCTCTCGCCGGGACTCAGTCGTTCACTAAAGTCCTGAAATGAATTACAAGAATAAACCTCAAATATACATCACATGGTCCACAAATATACATCCAAGTCTCCAATAATTACATGTCACAATTGCAGCGGAAACAATTCCCAACTATACATAAAATGATTCCAAATCCAAATTGTACAAAATAAAAGGCCATGCATTCACGTGAATAAGCACAACAAGTCCTGCCTTCGCCTTGAGCCCTGTGGAGGGGAATAAAAATATTTTTGGGGTGAGCTAGAAGCTCAGCGAGTAACCAGAAAATCAGTAATCAAATCGGTTTAACAATATTTCTTTTCAATGATGTCATAAATCACATGATAAGTCCAGAAACGATTACAGCATTTACAAAACATTAAATATGGAGTATCAATAATTCAAGAAACATGTACAATGGAAAGCGATAGTAACATTCATGAAAAGGATACGTTCATTTTTTTATAAATAATCCCTCGTTCATCTTTTTATTCGTTCATCTTTTTTTTTCCGGACGTTGGCCGGTCTCCACCCATCCGGACGTAGCCGGACTCCACCCATCCGGACGTAGCCGGACTACAAGGTAATACTCGAGTATACCAAATTCACCCAGGGTCACCATATCGCCCGACCGAGTCCGCTTCTGGCTCGAGTCGATCGGTAACGAAGGGCAGGGCCCAATTCAGCCAAACGGCTTACATTCATGCGCAACTAGCATTTAATCATTAATCATTGAAAATTTCATATTTATTGAGGTCGAGTGCGATAAAGTACACACTCGCCTAGAAAACTCGTTTTAACAATCATTGAAAGCACTTAACACATTATCAATCAATAATAACAAGCCAATAAATCAAGGAATACAGCCAACAAGAACACTCATATGCAAGCACGCATGATATGCAAGAAAACAGTTCAAAAGTAACTTTGGAAACAGTTTAAAGGTAAATAATGTAAGAAACGGTTCAAAGTAACTTTGGAAACAATTCAAAAGTAAATAATGCAGGAAACGATTCATAAATAACTTTAGAAATAGTTTGAGGTCACTCACCTCCACGGCTCAGAAATCATCCATCATATAACATTGCCTTGCTCAAATCCAAGTCTTAGATCACAAACTCAATGCAAACAAATCCTTTCAAAGTTCGGACAGCACTTCCCCTGAATTTGCTTACTTTTCCAGCCATCATGGCTTCATTATTCTTCTCATTCAAACCCAAAGGTACACACACAACAACAAGTTCATCCAATAGCCATTCAGCAAGCTCCAAGTAGTACTAGTACAAGTCAAGCTATGGAAAAGTCCGGAAATGAAAGTTAAGCTCAAAACCAGAAAAACAGTTTTGACGTCATTTTGCGGTAATGGCACCAAAGGTACTAAGATTGTCGGATGAAGGTACAAGACCCACCGTTTCGAAGCTAAGAGATAGGGGTACAATATTGCAGAAGGTCACTCAACCCAGTTTCGAGTGTAACCAGGTCAAAAATGGAAGAAACTATACCAGAATCACAAAAACAGATTCACAGAACGCATTCCAGCGGAAACATCATAACTCAGGCTCTCCAAGTCCAAATCCAGAAATTCCAAAACCAGATAAAATCTAAGAAACAGGGATACATTTCATCAGAAGACCTAAACAACCAATTCGGAATAAATTCCAGCCAAAACAACCAATTACAGTCGCAAATTCCAATTTCGGGTAAACCAGAACAGCAATAGTAATTTAGACTTTTCTCATTCTACGCTACTCCGATTGACCTGAAATTTTGTAGGCACCTTTAAAATGTCATTCCATACAACTTTCATGTTTTAAGCAAAAGCCAATTCGGCCTCTATCTAGGACCTAAAATTTCGGACAGAATGAAGAACCAAGAACCCTAATTTTCCAGATTTCTTCCAAAACAGAATTTACTTGCAATCTTCCACTTTTTCCACCTTCTAGAATCATTAAACATCATTTCCAATCATCATACATAACCACATAATCATACTCATATTAAAACAGAAAAATCCCCAAAAATAATAAAAGTTCATCCATCCAACCACAACTCAAAATATAATCCATCAAACCATCTCTTTAGCCATCACAAGTCACTAATTTAGCATAATCAAGAACAAAGAAAGGATGGCTAGACATGATACCTTCAAATATCAAGAAAGGTGATGACTTAGGGATTTTTCTTCCAAAACAACTCCACCAAGAGCTTCAATCTTCCTTAGCTAGCAAGTTTTATGGAGTGATTTGCAATTTAATCGGTTGGAACTCAAGATTTGGACAAGAAATTGAAGTGCAAGATGATGGATTTTCTCTCTCTTTTCTCTCAAAATTTTGTCCAAGACAAGCTAAAATGGAGAGAAATTGGGTCCAAATTGGTTTTAGTAAAGTTAGAAAAGTCTTGGTCAAAAGTCAAGGTCCAATGGTTTTGTGACAAATGGTCCTTTAGGGTTTTAATCTTATCTTTTTGTCTCTCCAATACAAATATCTTAACACATTGTAAAATAATATCACTTAATACAAAATTCCAACAAGTTGTCAAAAATATAATGCATTTACCGCACTTGCGGGTCCCACGTTCAAAATACGCTCTTAATTTCTCAAAAACTAACCGATACTAGAAAAATCATTTTAAAACTATTTTTGCTCATAAAATTTATCTGGGGAATTTTTCTAATAAAGAAAATGTAGAAAAGGCGGGCGATTAAATAAAATAAACCCTAGAAAATTAGAAAATTTTCGGGTTCTCACACTCATACTTTTCGGGGCGTCACATTTTCCACTAAGGAAGGCATTCCTTCATGGTCATCCCCTTCGTCATCCATAACCACCTCCCCATTGTCAAGCAAGATCATGGTTCGTCGGTTTGGACACTGAGATGCAATGTGACCAAACCCTTGGCATTTGAAGCATTTGGTCTCATGGTTACGGATCTTAGAAATATCATGCACCGCTTTGGGGTCCCTTTTGAAGCCTTCGGGCTTGGCTTCATTTCGTTGGGCTCCACTGAAGACTCCCGTAGTCGGTTTCTCCTCTTTCCTAAGGCCATAAGACCTCCAATTTGATCCACCCAGTGTGTTAGTGGGTCGTGTAGGACCCCTCCTTTTGAGGCGGTGTTCCACCTTTGAAGCTTTGTCCACTGGCTCACGAAGATCCATATAAGTCTGTAGCTTCACCACTTCGGCTATCTCGGGTCTCAACCCACTAAGAAACCGGGCCATGGTTGTCTCACGATCCTCAACAATGTCCGCATGAAGCATAATAATTTCAAGCTCCTTGTAATAATCATCGACGCTCCGGTTGCCTTGGGTGAGGGTTTGCAACTTTTGATAGAGATCGCGGTAGTAGTGGCTGGGCATGAATCTCTTCCTCATGACGGCCTTCAACTCATCCCAAGAACCAATTTGCCTCTCTCTATTCCTCCTACGGCTAGTCTTGTCTTGCTCCCACCATACAATTGCGTAATCAGTGAATTCAAGGATAGCAAGCTTAACCTTTTCTTCCTCTGTGTAACTTTGGCAGTCAAATACCATCTCAAGGCGGTGTTCCCACTCCAAGTACTCCTCTGGGTCTGATTTACCTTGAAAGGAAGGTATTTTGATCTTTACTCCCTTGAACGAGTCATCGGTCCTCTTGGCATCATATCGGGGGCATCGAACAACTTCCTCCTCGTCACTATTCGAGTCATACGCTTCATGTAACGGAGTTTTTCCCCGAACAGATTTGGAGCGACTTTGGCCACTTGCTAATTGGTCAATCCGTTCATGAACGGCCTCCAAAGATTGTGTCAACATGTGCTGGAATTGTCCAATCAATCAGCATTGTTAAGTTTTGGGTCCAGATGTGATGATTCGCCTCCGTTTGATATGCTTGGGTATCCTGCAATGGTTAGAAAAGAAAAACAAAGAAAAGGTATATGTGACCTCACACACTTCCTCACGTGTTTTCACTCACTCTCGTATATCACTCAAGATTACTCACTCTAATGATCTCACAAATAGCTCTTATTGACCTTTGTTTGCCTCCCTTGAAGAAATCAGAAAATTTCCTCCAAGGAGCTCCAATATTGACGTTCAACCACGAATCAAATAACAAACGAAGCAAGGGTCAAAATGGAAACAACTCAGGTCTATGACACACTTGATACACTACTTAAAAAAAACTCAAATAATGTAGGAAATCAGTCCTAAGATGTTTGACACTAGACACGACTCAAGACTCAAAACAGAAATTTGGAATCCTAGAAAACTCTTACCCGCAAAACTGGAATTTTGGACTGTTGTATTGCTGAATTCTGGTCTGTATTTTGGAGGGACAACGGTGCTTCTAGGATGTTCAAATAATGTCAGAATCAGCCCTTGAATTTCAGCCAATTCAGTTTGTAATAACTAGTACAACCGACTTAGGATACTCAAGAATCCAAAGGTGATTTGGGAAAGGTCTTTGTAGCGGTTTAGGAAACTGGTTTGGGGTGCTTTTGGGACTGTCCAGTTTGGTTGGAGTCTTGGCAACCGATTCAAGAATGGAACACAAGATACGGAAGCCAATTAAGATTGGGAAACTAACTAAGAATTGGAGACTTGGAAACCAATCAAGATTAGGAAACCTGATTGCTTTTGGAGAGCCGAATCCCTTCTTCCTTTTCTTTTCTTTCTTATTTCATTTTTTTTTTGTCCTTTTCGTTTCTTTTCTCTTTTTTTTTTGTACTTTTGATCAAGATGTCAGCTCTTCAGGGAACACAATTTCAGGTTGCTCCAACAAGATCAAGAAACGATTGCAAGAGGGTGCAAGCTTTCAAGAAAATCCTAGTTCCTGATTTTTTTTTATTTTTTTTTTGTTTCAAGAACTTCCAAAACAAATCTTGGTGGACCAAGAACTTCAAGATTCTGGTTCAAGAAACTCAAGAACTTCTCCAATTATGTGATGGTCTCCAAGGTTTGCAAGACAACAACCAAAACTCACGAAAGAGGCAAAGCAGAATTTCAGTAATACTCAAAGCGAAATTCCAGCAACTTGACGCGAGAACAAAATAAGGTGCGTGACTTTTTTTTTTGACTCTAATGATTCAAACACAACACCAACAAACTCACGGATGAACAGTGACGTGAGTAGTAATCCGTGAACAGTAACTTTTTTTTTTTGTAGAATTATGACAACGAGGCAAGACACGAATAGCAACGGAAAACAATGAAATCCTAAACACTAGAAACACAAGAAAACAAGATACGAAACAATAAACAAGGGATATAACGTGATACCTCTAACTAGCTCTGATTACCAACTGATACGAACGTCGCCAACTTGTGACGAAACCCGCAAGAGACAAGCGCACAGGATCTAGAGGGACGGAACACGTTTGGGGTTGATGGAACCTTGACCCGTTAATCACATGGCTAACAAACCTTGGTATAGTGTAGAAGACGCCACAATCTAGTGTGATTCTAGATTGATAAGTCAACTTGAAGATCCTAGGGATTTAATCTAAGAACTTCAAGAAAAGCTCACAAGAAGCCAATGAGAGAACTCTCAATTTTGTATTCACGTAATCTATCTCAAAGTACGGAACTTAGGCTAATATATATAGCCTTACAATAAGAAACCCTAATGTGAATTGGAAAAGACTAAAATATGATGAAATAGTTGGGCAGAATGCAGGTGCTTATAAAGCGTGCCCACGCCTTATAGCGACGCGGCTGAAAGGCTAAATGAAATAGTTGGGCAGAATGCATGTGCTTATAAAGCGTGCCCACGCCTTGTAGCGACGCGGCTGCGATTGAGTGGCAGGAGACTTGTTCTTATAAAGCGCGCCCACGCCTTATAGGCCGTGGCCTTTAGACAAGGTCTCCTTCATCGAGCGAAGCTTCTATCAAGGTGACTTGCCTTTCTTCCTCATACGCAAGGCCTTCTATGGGCCTAGGCCTCTCAACTTGCACGTGGACAGCTTGGACTAGGAGTTCGAGTGCTTCCTTCATTTGCTTGGCTCGTGCTCGCGTGATCGGGCCGAGGGGAACTTTCACGTGTTCTACTTGCATGGTTTGACCGGTTTCTTCATTCACATCAAAATCCCACTCTTTAATCATTAACCCTGCTACTTGAGCCTTGCGACTCAAAGCATCGGCTACTACGTTCGCCTTTCCTGGATGGTAGTTGATGGTACAGTCGTAATCCTCCAGAAATTCCATCCACCATCGTTGCCTCATGTTCAATTCCTTCTGTGAGAAGAGGTACCGAAGACTCTTATGGTCCGAGTAAATCTCAAAGGTCACCCCATATAGGTAGTGTCTCCACTTTTTCAGCGCGAAAACCACGGCGGCTATCTCTAGATCGTGGGTCGGGTAATTCTGCTCGTGAAGTTTCAACTTCCTAGAGGCAAAAGAGATCACATTACGATTCTGCATTAAAACGCATCCCAGGCCTTCTCGTGAAGCATCGGTATACACAGCAGACCCATCAACTCCGTTAGGCAGGACTAAAACTGGCGCCGCAGTCAACCTTTTCTTTAACTCCTGAAAGCTCGCGTCACATTTGGCATTCCACACGAACCGACCATATTTCTTCGTCAGGTCGGTTAAAGGACCGGCCAACTTAGAAAAATCTTTAATGAAACGCCGGTAATACCCCGCTAAACCTAGAAAGCTACGAACCTCGGTGGGGTTTTCTAGCCGTTTCCAATTGGTCACAGCCTCTACTTTCGCTGGGTCAACCGAGATGCCTTCTTGGGAAATTACTTGCCCTAGGAAACTAACTTTCTCCAGTCAAAACTCGCACTTACTGAACTTGGCGTACAATTGATGCTCCCTTAGGGTCTGCAACACAACTCTCAGATGCTGCTCATGCTCCTCACGAGTTTTGGAGTAGACCAAGATGTCATCAATAAAAACAATGACAAATCGGTCCAAATAGGGTTTAAAAACCCTATGCATTAAGTCCATGAAGGCGGCAGGAGCATTGGTTAGTCCAAAGGGCATAACTGCGAACTCGAAATGCCCATATCTCGAGTTAAAAGTGGTTTTTGGAATATCCTCTCTCCTAATCAACAACTGGTAATACCCCTGACGGAGGTCCAGTTTTGAGAAGACCACTGCTCCCTGCAGTTGGTCAAATAACTCATCAATGTGGGGCAGTGGGTACTTATTCTTAACCGTGACGTTGTTCAGGCCCCGGTAGTCGATACACATCCTCAAACTTCCGTCCTTTTTCTTTACAAACAACACAGGGGCTCCCCAAGGAGACCCACTCTCTTGAATGAATCCCCGCTCCAGAAGGTCTTGTAATTGCAACTTTAGCTCCTTGAGCTCTGCAGGGGCCATTCGGTATGGGGTTTTGGAGATAGGTGAGGTTCCAGGTAGCAGGTCTATCTTGAATTCTATCTCTCTTTCCGGAGGTAGAGCTACTAACTCATCAGGGAATACATCCGGAAATTCCCTTACTATATGTACATCCTCTACCTTCACTTTATCTGTGGGGGTGTTGATTAGAAAGGCTAAAAATCCTTGTGCCCCTTTACTTAGCAGTTTTCTAGCCCGAATGCCCGAAATCAAAGCAGATGAGGCTAACCTACCCCTTATATCCAACCTTAGGGTCGCCTCCCCAGGAATACGGAACTCCACCACTTTCTTCTTACAATCTAGTTGGGCATTATACTTAGCTAACCAGTCCATGCCCAGAATCACATCATACCCCTTGATGGACAGGCTTATCAAATCTCCTAATAACCTCTTCTCTCCTACCCACACTTCACAATCCCTATAAACCAGACTAGTAACCAACCGATGATTCCCCGTAGGGGTACTAACTTCTAGGTCGTATGGTAAACTAGTAGGTTTTATATCGATGCCACACATGAAATCAGGATTAACAAAGGAATGAGTGGCACCTGGATCTACTAAAACTTTGCAAAGCGGTGGAATACAGGGATCGTACCTTCTACGACCTCGGAGGAATCTAGGACCTGTTGGGACTCTAACGAATACACTCGAGCCGCGACCTTAGGTTTCGTCCCCTCTTCTTTAGTTGGTCCGGAATTGGTCCTCGACGGTTGTTGGCTCCCCTTTCCATCTTGTTTTAGGACCGGACAAGTGGCCAATTGGTGGTCTGCACTACCGCAGCGTAAACATTTACCTTCTTTCCTCCAGTAATTATCTTCCGTGTGGTTTGGCTTCCCATAATGCCCACAGGGACCACGAGGTGCTGAAGCTGAGCCTCCTTGAAAATTGCCTCTTTGACCTCGCCCAGCTTGGCTACCTCTCGTCGGAGTCCCTCTGCCTACTCCCACCTGCCGTCCACCTCCAGACCCCCGTCAGTACTTGGGAGGAGCACTTTTCTCCCCTTGTCCTGAACTACTCCCAGGGAAGTCTCGTTTCTTAGCCTGGAAGTTCCTTACTTGAAGCCTAGCGTTTTGTACCCGCTACGCCTTCTCAACGGCCTCGCTAAAAGCGTTAATCTGGGCCACCGCGAGGTCCTTCTGAATCTCCACGTTCAAGTTTTGGATAAAACGCCTGATCCGCCGTTGCTCCGTCATAATCAACTCAGGGGCAAACTTGGATAAGCGCGTGAACTGGCTTTCGTACACCGCTACAGACTGAGCCCCTTGGCGAAGTCGAATAAACTCATCTTCCTTCCTCTCTTGAACCAGAGGAGGGAAGAATTTCGCGTTGAATTCTCTCATAAAATTCACCCAAGTTCTGGGCGCTTGTTCCCGCTCCCATTTTTGCCGGATGACGTTCCACCGGGAACGGGCCGCCCCTTCTAGTTGAAAAATGGCGAAAGTCACCTGCCTTTCTTCGGTGTAGTGCAGGGCAGCGAAAATGTCTACCATTTTCTCAAGCCACCTTTCGGCGACATCCGAGTCGGGCCCCCCAATAAACTTCGGTGGGGCGAACTTCTGGAACATCTCAAGTGCCCTATCGTCGCTTTCGATGTGGTTGCCCGGGTTTCCAGGATTAGGGTTTGGGTTTTGGCCTTGTTGTTGCACCACTTGTGCCAGCAGGTTGGTCATTTGCTGCATAGCGGCAGCTATTTGCACATTGGGGTCAGCCCTCGGTTCAGGGTTAGGTCCCGATGAGGTTTCTCCAGCACCCTGGTCCGACGTAGGTTGCCTACTCCCGCGCCCACGTCTCCGTCCACTACGCGTGCCTTCCATGAAATCTATTTGATCTAGGCAAACGTACTAGAACAATAAAATAACAAGGCATGTAAGTAAAATCCCAAAAGCTTTTACAAACACATCTATATACATTCCAAACAAAATCAAACAACACACATATCAACAACCAGTCAAGCCAAGTACAATCAAATCAAGTACAGTCAAGTCAAGTATAAACCTAGACAATCCACCAGGGAATGGCCTTATCAAAAATAATATACACGTAGCTAATCCAAAGTACAAAACGGCTAGCTAAGGCTCTTTTCCCCATCCGTCCTATATACAAAAACAAAACTATCCCAAAAGATCCTAGGAGTCACAACCTAGTCCATCGTCGGGCTAGTGGACCTACGCAACGGGGTGGATTCATCTCCTGCCCCGGCCCCTGTGCATGACGCCTCGTCGCTCACCTCCCCGAGCACGTCGGCGCAGAGGTTCAGGATCGACGCGGCTCGAACCCTAACCTTCCGAGCTCGCTTAGTCTCACGCTCACGTGTCTTCCTAAGTTGAGTGCAGAGGTCGTCCACTCTATCCTCATACTCGAGCACATCGTACTCTAGATCCTTAATTCGCTTGGCTTGTTTCTCGTTGGTCGCCCTCAACTGATTCCCCTCGGCCTCGAGCCTAGCATTATCTTTGGCCAGCTCCTTCCGTTTCTCGGCCACGGCCAACACTAAGGTGTTAGGGTAGGCGTAGGTGTGGCGACACTCACACCGTCGGAGGCGGTTAGCCGGGCTCCAACGCACGACGGCCCCTCTTGGCCGTATCTGGTATGGGATCACTGGGAGCACTCCGCGTGGTCGCTCACCAGGAGGGTATCACTAGGCTCACCACGTCCGTCCATCCTACACCAAAAGAGTAAATAAATGTAAATAACATTAAGGAACATAATCAAAATAATCCTCAAGTCGAGCCTTTCTAACACGCCCAGGCCAATTCAAACCTAGGCTCTGATACCACCTGTGACAGCCCCACCTTCCCCTAAGGCGAACCAAAGGGGTTAGCGGACTGCCTGCCCAACTCTCGCCAGGACTAACGGGACAGTGTAAAGCGATCTAGCACGTTTCGGAACATACAAGCGTACTTAGTCAGGTCAAAATTACAAAATAAAAAAAAACGAAAACAGAGTCGGTCATGAATAGTAATCGACACGTCAAAATCCAACCAAGCATCAATCAAACATACACATCTTGAAATTTAGCATTTACATACCAAAAGGGCATACCCAAATTGTCCAACAAGTTTATACAAGTACGGCTTGCAAATTACAACTCAACAATTTTGGTTGGATCAAAATGCGCTTAGAATTTGCTCAAAAGGAGCTATTCAAAATTTCATTCACATAAGCTCAACTCGGCAACCAACATTCAAGGACTTTCCAAAAGTGTTTATATTCCTGTAAGGAAAACAAAAGGAATAGAGTGAGCTTACGCCCAGTGAGTTACTATCACTCAAGCAACCAATTTCATATAGGCATAAAGCGTTCAATAAAGAAGTAAACCAAGATCACACATTAACAAAATGGGTAAAAGGATACGGACGGCTCTCAAGAGCCCCTTTCCTCGCTTGTATACTTGATCGGACTTCATTGACCCTCCGTCAATGTTTACAAAGTAACCAACCGTAGGCTCCACTTTACTTCCATTCCTTCCACCCAACATTCCCCTACCGGGCCCGAACTCCAAATAGTGTAAATTTGGTAATACTCGAGTATACCGGAATCGAGAGTCTCATACTACAGGATTCCATATAACAGTCCCCATGGCTCGTCAATTTTCACGACCAAGCCCTCGCCGGCTCGATTCAATCGACTACCAATGGGGTTGAGCTCAGTAGTAACAGTAATGGCCGTTGGATACTCGTCCATACGACACCCAATCCAGTATTTCATGTACTATTCAAGTACCACAGTTAACAGTCATATATAATACAAAAGGGGTGAGGGCGATCAAGTACACCCTCACTTTAATCAGTTTCACCGGTGCAAATAAGCCTTCAAGGCATCAAGTTCAAATATAACAAAGCCACATTGTAAACAATCAAGTGAGTAGTATACTCACCAAGCAAGCAAATGATATTTCATATACTTCCGCCCAAAGAGCGTCTTGAATCACCGTCACGCCCTAAAATTTCAAATAGGCACAATAAGACTCGATTACAAGTTATAAACCAATTTCCACATACTACCGAAAATAAGGCTTCATTAGCACGTATAAGTACTAAAGTAAGCTAAGGAAAATCCGGAAATGAAAGTTAAGCTCTAAGACTAAGCGTATTGGGCACAACTGGCACTACGAGTATCGGATAGATGTATACTATACACCGTTTCGAAGCTAAAAGATTGGGTTACAATGTTGAAGAAGGCCACTCATTCCAGTTTGTAGTACAACTAGGTCAAAAGATCAATATACCAAACCAGAACTGCATAAACAGGTTAATAAACCGCATTCTGGTTAAATCATCATAAGTCAGGCTACCTAAGTCCAATTCAAGTGATTCAAAAGCCATCTGAAAGCTAAGATACCAGGCTATATTTCTTAAGAAGACATCAACCACTAAATCAATCGTATTCCCAATCAAACTAACCAATTACCAAAGCTGATTACCAAGTTCGGACAGAAACAGGGCAGCAGAGGTATTTCAGTCTTTTCACAGGCTACGTTGCTCCGATTGGCCTGAAATTTTGTAGGAAACTATAAAATATTATTCCCTACAACTTTTATGTTTTAATCCAAGGCTAATTCGACCTCTAACTATGAGGAACAGTACCAGGCAGAATGGTTGAATTGAAACCCTAAATCCGAATTTTTCCGTTCAATGCTGAAATTTTCCGCAAACAACCACAATTTACACATTCTAGCTTCATTCTAGATCATTTCCAACCATCATACATGGCCACACAATAGGAATCATATGAAAACAGAAAAAATCATGATTAAATAGAAAATGCACCAAATTCTACCAAAAGTCAAGAAACAACACTTAAAATCATCACTTCACCTCACACATGTCAATAATTAAGCATTATTGAGTTGCAAGAAAGGTCCCTTAGTTACTCACCTTAACAACCCAAGAACAAGAGCAACTTAGCACCTTAATCCTCCAAACAACTTCACTAATCACCTCACAACCACTCACTTAAGGGGTTTTATGGAGTAAATGCAAGATTAAACGGTTGAATGGAAAGATTGGGCAAGATTGGAGCAAGAAATTGGAGAGCTTTTCCTTTCTTTCTTCCTTGGAGAGAATCGGCCAAGAAGCTTGAAAATGAAGGGTAATTTTAGTCAATTTTGATTTATTTGGTAAAGTCATGAATAGTGGTCAACAAGTAAGAATTAATCTACAAGTGACACTTGTCACTTCCATTAAATGCTAAGCTATCCTTTTGTTTCCTCAACTCTAATCCATATGGTATCCTCTAATTATCTCATAACATCCGGTAAATTAAACCCAGTATCCAAAACTTAACCTAACTGGCCGAATTTTACCGAACTTTCCGCACTAGCGGGTCCCACGTCCGATATACGTTCTTAATTTCTTAAAATCTAACCGATACTAGAAAAATCATCTAAAAACTATATTTACTCATAAAAATTATCTAGAAAATTTTCTAATAAAGAAAATGCAGAAAAGCATGCAATTAAATAAAATAAAACCGAGAAACTGAGAAAATTTACGGGGTCTCACAGTAACCCTTTGAGTCTATTTTCCGACGGTATAAAGTTATAAATTTTGGACTTAAGAAACTTGAGATATGATTTTTCAAATAGTATCATGTAAAACTGGAAAAATTTTGTTTTCCTAGAACTGTTCCTACTTTCATTTCCAACTTTACAATTGGAGTTGGTAAACTCTTTTGAGTTTGCATTATGAGTGGAATTGAGGTTTAAATGAAAGGAAATGAAGTTTTGGAAACCTTAAGTTCTTCATGTATTTTGGCTTTGTCTTGTTAGTCTTTTAATATAGTATATAACCACAGGACTCGAGAGAGTTCAAGATGATGAACCAGGGTTAAAGTGAAGGGTTGCAATTGATTGGTGAGTGTTCCAACTGTGTATTATATGCTCATTGTTGCTGGAAGTTGCTAGGTACTTGATTTATCATCTCATAGGTGTAGACACCAAATTTTTGGTGTAATTTCATTTACTGTTTATTTTTAGTTTTTTATTTGTCGTGTTAGTTTTATTCGATTTTTAGTTTTTAGTTTATAGTCTTATTTTTATTTGTAAGTTTTTAGCATAGAATTTCTTGAAAAAAAAAAGAAGAAAAAGGAAAAATCATAAAAAAGGAAAAAAGGGAAAAAGAAAAGAAAAATAGTAACTTTGTTTTGTTTATCTATTTTAGTCATTTCTACTTAATTTATCTTTTATTTTTAGGGAAAAGAAAAGAAAAAACAATGGAAAAGGAAAAAGAAAAATGTGAAAAAATTGAAAATGGCCACTTTATTTAGTTATTTTAAATTGTGTTCAATTCTGGTATTTTTGTTATTATTATTATTTACTTTTATATTTTTTATCAATATTGTTTTAATTACTTCAAAAAAAAAAAAAAAAAAAAAAAAAAAAAAAGGATAGCCGCGGCAAGCTGCATTTGTAGCAGCTTGCAAGGAAAGTTTGGGACGGCTCCTTGGGCTGCAAATTCAGAAGATGGCTGGGAGTGTTTAGGGCTGTGAGGTTTCTGGTATAAAAAGCAAAGGAAAAAGCCAGCCGCAAGGGGGGGAGTTTTTGGAGAAGAGGGAGGAGATAGAAACACAAGCAAAAAAGAAAGAAAAACAGCCGAGGAAAAAAGGAGTGGCGGCTGCATCAGGGAAGGGGGGACCGAAAGAGTGAACCAAAAAACTAGAAAGAGTGAGGTAAAGCTTCGGGAGTGAAAAGAGAGAAGGAGCAAGCTTTGGTCAACAGCAGGTGACTGAAATTATCTCCCAGGTCAATAGGTTGAAGCTTGAAGTAACGGGATCTGCGTTACTGGAAAACGCTGAAGCATAATTTCTGGGTTCATTCTGGCAGTCTTCGTGATTTCCTTGAAATACCTCACCTTCGTTGATTCCGCTAACATCCTCAGGTAAATCTATCCTTTCCTTTAGTTAGTCTTATATCATTTTCCTGAAGCTTCAAACTTAGTAAACCAGAGATTCTGGACTCTTGCTTTAGTTTTCTGTTTTGTTGTTGGTTGCCGTTGTCTCTACCGGCTTCAATATGGCCTGTGGAACGTGTATCTCCCAATTGTTGCTAGGCAATGAGTTTGAACTCTAGTGTTTTGTGGGTTTGTTGGTTCATTGGGTTTATTACATCGGATAAAAACTGCTGAAGATATCAAAAAAATGGAGTCTTTTGTTTTCAGATTTTCTGGGAGGAGGAAGGCAGTGATAAAATTATGATTTGCTGTTTGATCTAAAGTAAGTCGGGTTGATGTTCGGGAGCTTTGAGTAGGGTATTTACAAGTTGATGGGGTCACATAAATGTTGTAAACATGCTGGATTTGCAAAGAGGAAGCTGTGTGAAATCTGTTGTGTTCTTGTCGCATCTTGCTGCATTTTTTACATTTCCCTGCGTTCGGAAGATGCACATGTTTGTGGTGTAGCCTGATGCATTATCTTAGGCTGTTTCGTGTGTGTTAGTGTCTAATCCATTCAATGAAAGGCTTTAACAATGCATTGTTGTTAAGATGATGGTTGGGATCTTCGTTTGAATGATGAAAAGTTGTATTTCGTTCTCAATGTTTTCTGTTTTGCTTTCTCCATGAAACACTCCCGTAAAACTGGTTTTAATGTCTTGACAAGTTGATAAGGGCTTTTGCAATAGGAAGCTTTGAATGAATGCAACCCAAAATGAACTTTGAATGGGTTATTAGTTTGCATATTTAGTTCATTGTGTTAGGTTGGTTCTCGGCAATCCACCACAAGCTCTCCAATCCGCTAATGAGCTTTAAGGTGGCTGAAATTCTTGCTGTACTTTGTTTCTTTTTTTTTACTGTTATTTTTGTTTGTTTTTGGGTATTCACCAATTCAGTTTTTTTGTCTTAAACCTGCAAATAAGATTTCATGTTTGATTTGGGTCAATATTTCTGTTTTGATGAACTTGTTTGTATGATGAAATGGATGTAATTGCTGCTGGAATTTGCCGCAAGTTTGAGAAAAGGTAGCCGCTGGTTCATAGTTGCAGAAATTTGCTGTTCCTTAGATTTTGTGTGCTCTGTCCTCCTAAATCTTCGCATGTGGTTGTTGTTTAGTTGTGATAATAGACTGCATAGTTTGGGTAGCTGATGACTGACCGGATTATTAGTTGCTTTGAACGAAATATGCAAAGAAAAGATGAAGGAATCCAGAAACCAGCAAGAAGGTTCAGTTATAGTAGTCATGTTTCACCCCTTTTCCTCTCTCTTGTCCCAATTTCTTGCACCTTTTACTTAGTTGGAGAACCAATCAGGACTTCCTTGAGATGTTTGGCATGAATGCATTTAATCTAGATAAGGAGATTGCATGAAACTAATGGCCAACGAAGAAGAAAGCTCCTGCTGCATTTTTTTTCTTGTTCTTCTTTCTTTGTTGTTTATGTTCCTTTTACCTTGGATGATTAGCTCAATTTCTCTGCTTCAATCCTGTAATGCAGTTGCATGTCTTAAGTGACGTTTGGTAGGTAGAGTTTGGATGTTTGTTGGGCTGTGTTTGCATGATAATGGCAAGAAGCCACGGCTGGAAATAGAATTTGCTGCAAAGAAAGTTTCTCCTACGTAGATTGCATGCATGAATATAAAAGAAGAATTGCATTCTAACCCCTTGCTTCTTGTCTAATTCTACTATGGCCCAAATAATTGAAAACAACTAATCAATTTGGTCCTTTTGATTTCGAAGCAATGTTACTAAGGCCCAATTATATTCGAAATTCTTGCAATTAGATCCTAGGATAGTTGCAATTGGAACCGTGGCTTGACTTTTTCTTTGCTATTTGAACTTTTAAAGTTCCTTAAACGTTTTGATTGGGCTTGCATGGTTGATTAATTTTCGCAATTGGATCTCTTTTGTGTGATTGTGCCTTGATATGTTTTTTCATGTGAATTGTGGACAATGTTAATAGATTTCTAGGATCAAATCATGAAAGTTTGGTAACTTGGAAGCATTGGTGGTCTTGATTTTGTTTGATTTAAATTTTGCTTAGCTAATCTTGTTTCTAAAACTTTAATAATTTTCCATTTCTTCCTTTCGTGATTTTTTGCACTTGACTGCGATAGATTCCACCTTTAGCATTTCAATTTAGCACTCCAATTTAGATTCTTGAGACTTTTATTTGAGACCGAGTTTTGCTTGCACATGCATGGTCTATTCCATATTTAATTTTCGTTTCATGCTTAATTTCCATTTGTTTGTGTTTAATGGTTGTTTTATGTGATTATTTGATATTTTAAGTGGTACCTTGACCTTTTTATTATTTTGGAGGGTAAGTTAGTAAGTTCACTTCATTAGGGCGTCAAATCAAGGGAGGTACACTCTACTCCTCAATTGTATTTCATTTGACCCTATGTGCTCCTACGTGTTATGTGAATATGCATGCCTACTCCGCTTTCCTTATCTCCTTGCGTGCATTTACTTGCTTTTGCTTTTTATTAAGTTTTATGGGGTATGTGTACACCTCTTGGCTTGTAATAGATAGGGCTCGAAGAGCATCTGGTCCATTTCCCTTTCCCCTTTATGCTTTTATGGGGTATGTGTACACCTCTTGGCTTGTAATAGATAGGGCTCGGAGAGCATCTGTCCATTTCCCCTTCCCCTTGGTTGCTTGCTTTTGTTGCTACATGTTTAATTGCTTTGATAGGCTCTTGCATCTAGTCGAGCATGCTAAGTGCTATGTGCTATGTGTTTACGAGTATTTTGGCATGTCTGCTTGCTTTCATAGCCATGAATGAATGGAATGGATGAATGTACGTTTCCGCTAGTCCAACGCTAGTCGGAATTCATAGAATGGGCTAGTCCAACGCTAGACCCTTAGGGATTTCCCCTCATTAGCATATCATTTGCTTGTTCACCACATATCATGCATTTTTCTTAGTTTTATCACTTGGCATGCTCCTCGAACCCCCTTTCCCTTCATTTTAGGATTTTTGCATATCATGATAGTTGTAGGGTCCATTTGCTTGAGGGTCCCCTTCAGATAAGGGAAACGAGCGAGTGTGGCTACTCGATAGCCTTAGCACGCTAGTTTCGCCTTCTAATCAAAGGGAAAATCAAGTCACGATTTAGGTCTCCCCGTACCCAATATGCATGAATTCCCTAGGCTCATGCATTCTCAATCCACTCTATCATTACACTTTCACTTTTGTCTCATTTGCTCACATGCACCTTTTTTATCACCTTCACTTGCACACGAACACTTTTTTTTGTCTCCACTTGCACACGAACCCTTTTATCTTCACTTGCACACGAACATTTTTATCTTCACTCGCACACGAGTACTTTCATCTACATTTGCACACCTTCACTCTTATCTTATTACTTTTATCATTTTTATCACTTCACACAAACTCACACTTTCACATGGCATGCATTCCACTCATTTTTCACGTCATTTAGGTTTAGGTGTGACCTCTCCAAAAGGATCATTATTGGGCTTCACAATTAATGTGATTGGCACCACTCAACCTTTGAAGAGAAATTTCCCCCCAATTCCCCTAGGTCTAGGTTTTTGCATTCATATAGACATATCCAATACGCGATACATACCTTGGGTAGAAAAATTAGGAAAAATTGGTTTGAGTCGCGCAACTAGCCTTGGTTAGGTCAAAGGGGTGCCTTGGATTCTATCCTTGCCTTCCCCTTTGTCAAACGTGACCCCCGAACCTTTTTCTTTGGCTTACGTGGACTAGGAGTCGTTTTAAAAAGGGTTTTACTACTTTGTCTTTAAAAAACACTTTTTTGGGTGACTTGGTACACCCCAAATCTATACCAAGTGGCGACTCCGTTTTTCATATTTAAAAACCCTTTTTAAAATTTCATTTGGCCAAATCGTCGCTTTCCAAAGTCCCATGGCCTTTTTACTTTTCATAGTGCACACGTTCACACCACACACCACACATCACCATCACACATTCAACTCGTCAAAAAGTGGGGCGCGACAATAGGTAAGTGTGTACATTATCGCACTTGATCTAACTCGATTAAACTTTGATATTCTGTTCAAGCATTACGACCATTTAATTATAACGGAAATCTGGCCAGAATCCGGCTACTTTTTGGCCGGATTTTTGGCCGAATTGTCGTCCGAATTTGAGGCAGTGAGCATAAAAAATTTTTAAATCTTCCCTGTCAATCCGACCTTGAATCCGGCCAATATTTGGCCGGATTTGCTGAAGAATTTTTTATTTTTGCAGTTTTGCTCTATTTTTCTTGTTTGTGAAACATGATATGCTATGATTATTTGTGAATTGAAATACTTGAAATGCTTGAAACATGCTATGCTAAGCTTATTTGTGACTTGAGCTTGTTTGGGCGAGTATGCTCTTATGTATACTTAATTAACCTGATTTGACTAAATACTTGATATCTCCTTCATGCATGAACAAGTAACTTGATTTGTAGGTGACCTGTATATTGACTTGAAATACTTGAAATGCTTGAGAATGTGTATTACTGGACATTACTTGTGACTTGATCATGGCTAGACGAGTGTGTTCTTATTCGCACTCGACCTCCATGAACTTGAATTAATTGATCCTGCGTGAGGACTTGCATGTTTATGTGCATGGTTGTAGACCGGCTGCATTCCTCTTGTGGCGGTTGAATAGTAGACCGACTACATCCTTCTTGTAGCGGTTGGACTATAGACCGACTGCATTTCTCTTGTGATAGTTGAATAGTAGACCGGCTACATCCTTCTTATAGCGGTTGAATTGTAGACCAGCTACATTTCTCTTGTAGTGGTTGAACTGGGCCTTGGATCTTATCCGAGACGTCGGGTAAGTGGAATTTAGGGTTACTCATGCGTATGCGTGAATGTAAGTCGGCAACGGCTGAACTGAGCTCTCGTTGGACCTCTTGCTTTAGACCAGCCTCCGAGCGGTCGGATAAGCTGAGCAACCTTGGGTAAAGGATAAAGTTCCTAACCTGTTTACTCCTGATTGAAATTCATCACTTGAACATTGATATTACTGAATACGGAGCTTTAAGTGACAACTAACGTCTCCAATCATTAATGCGTGAGCGTTGGATAACAGCCAACGACTCCATTTCCTAATTACTGAATACTTGGGGCTATAAGCCATATCCTGAATTACTGTATATCTGGGACTATAAGTCCAACCCAGGGCTAGTTGGACGAATCGAGCCGGCAAGGGTTTGGTCGAGAAGATCAACGAACCTTTGGTACTTCTTTGACGTTCGGGCCCGATAAGGGGTATGTTTGGTGGACGGAAATTGGTGTAAAGTGGAGATCTACGGACATTATACTTTCGTGGTTGACGGAAAGTCAAAGGACCTTGATCAAGCTACTGTGGAACTTGCTCCTAAGAGCAACCTATATCCTTTGCCGTGAATGTGTTCTTTACTGTACACTTTTGCATGATCCATCTGGCTACTTGCTTAACTATATACTGGGCCCTGATCTATTTGAGTTTGACTTGTTTCTTGATGTCTGGGTATGCTATCTTGTCTCTTATTTTACCTGCTTGGTTACTTGGAATCTCACTGGGCTTTTAGCTCATTCCATGCAATTTGTTTTCCTTACAGGGATGAAAACATGAGAGGTTGAATTAAGGAAGGTCTCGATTTCTTCTAAGTTTGTTAGTTGCTCGAGGGAATACTTCATAGATGTCTAACCAGCTTGTTTGGTTGATTTTTACAAGTTTGACTCCTTGGTCGTATTATAGATTGTGTGGACATTGGAGGTCCATAAGTGTATATCTTGAAGGTTATATTTAATATCGCTTTTATTTTGAGGTTATCATTTGTAAATTTCAAGAATTGTGACTGAACCCTGGCGAGAGCTAGGCAGGCGGTCCGCCAAACCCTTGGGTACGCCCTAGGAGGAGGTGGGGCTGTCACAAATATGATATCATTGTTGAATTTCAGAAAAACTTTTTGAGGTATAACCACAAAGTATTTCTCCAATCCTTTGACTATATTCATCATACTCTATTTTCTTTAATACTTCATTCCAAACTTGGTCAGAGACATCTGTTTCAAGTATCAAATCAGTTTTATCATTTGGTAGGGTTAATTTAGGTAAATATTTACAAAGATTTTTAATCTTTTAACTTGATCCTCTAAATAGGGTGAAAATTCAAATTTTTTATTTTTCTTGAAAAGTTTTGAAAAGGTTTTCGTATTTCTACTAAATTTTGTATAAAATCAGAAGCACGGTTAAGAATTCCAAAAAAAAAACTCTGTAGTTGTGTTTTGTCTAAAAGTTTATTAGAAAATTGATTAAGTTTTCAAGTATATGAGGTTGTAGTTTTACCCCTTTCCCGTCTATTTCCATACCAAGAAACTCTATTTCTTATAATCCTATTTTTGCTGTTTTCTGAAACTGCCAATCCATATTGCATACATAAATCTACAGAAGTGTTTAAGTGAATAATATGTTGGGCTATATTATCACTAACAATTAAAATATCATCTACATACACATGAACAAAAGGATAGTTCTTAAAAATATTATTCATTTTTCTTTGAAATATTTGTGGTGCATTTTTTAATCCAAAAGGCATAACAAGTCATTCATATTGTAAGTATGGTTTATGTGGCGTAGGAGGAATGTGGCCCATTTTGAGGGTCTCCAGATGGAGCCTAGGTGGGTTATCAAGAAATTTTATTCCTTCTTACAACTCTTGGGTACAACTACCCATATTAAAAGGAATTAGTTGGCAGGGGACTTTGATTCAGTCATAGCGTCTTTCTTCTGCCTTAACCAACCCAAAAAGAAAATGTGCATTGCAGTGAAATGGGAGGCGTCAAGATTGGGTTTTTTGAAGCTTCATACGAACGCCAATGTTAGCAATGGAAAGGCTGCGGGAGGTGGTGTCCTCAGTGACCATCGGAGCAATGTCATCTTAGCCTTTTACAGAGTTTGGAGATTTACAAGTATTAGAGGCGGAAGTCAGGGTGTTACTCTATGGGTCGGAGATATGTAGTAGTAAAGCAATGTCTCGGATTGAGACAGAAGTAGATTCGCAGCCGCTTTTTCTTTTGGTGGTTTCGGATCATCTATCTACTTGGCCACTCTGAAATGTTATTTTGAAAGTTAAGTCCTTGCTACAACGATTGGCAGGTAATCTTCGTCATATTTATAAAGAAGTGAATGTGGTTGCTGATGTGCTGGCAAGTCATCCGAGTATCGGGCACAGTATTGCAAGTCCTTGTCACAATTGCCAAAACATATTCAGTCGCTAGCTAACCTAGACATAACTGTCCATGCAACAGTTTGACAAGTCAATATAAGGGAGTAGTACTCCTTGTTTTCAGCTTTCCTACTATATCAGTTTTTCCAAAAAAAAAAGCCATTCATATTGTCCCTGAGGAGATGAAAATGCAATATATTGAATACTGTCCTTATGTCTCTTTATTTGCCAAAATCTGCTTTTACAATCAAACATCGAGAATATCTTTTTTCCTCTAATCGCATTAATTAAACTTTTTTGTGAGGTAAAAACATCCATAAAAAATTGTATTATCATTTAACTTTTTATAATTGACTACCATCCTAGGTTTACCTCTTATTATTTCTAACTATGAAGGTTGGAGATGGGTGAGGTGATCTGTTTGATCTAATTATCTTTACCTTTTCTAATTCTTCTAGTTATATGTTAAATTCTTCTTGGCCTTGAAGACTTTATCTCATAACATCAACTCTTATTATTTTATGTTTATCTATCATCTCTAATCTTGTTTCTTCTCAATTTCTATCCCAAAATTGTAAGGGATTATCAGAGTAGCATTGCTTAATTTTGGCTTTTATAATTTCTAATCCTTCAATTATAATTTTCATCTATTGCATAGCATTATCCACTATATTCTCTATCTTTAATAGAGGTTGTACTTTTGAAAAATGGTTTTTCTTTATATCCAATCTCACCACGTTGGCAATGCGAGGTTGAAAAGAAATCAGAGTTTTTCTAGCATAAGTATTTTTAAATCTATTGACTATAATTCAATGTCTATATGGTGTTTTAAAATGTATTTGTTATCTTAAAGTATCAAATAGACCTTTATGTAAAAGCCAAAAGAAATTATTTCCTAGTAAAATATTAGTTCCTGTATCAGAGAAGTAAAATGATAGACACTTTATTAGTTATGATCCTAATAATATTTGTGGTAAGGAAATTTCTTCACATAAATATATCTTATTATTGAAAATATCTAACCCAATGATATCTTTTAATTTTACTGTATATTGATTAGAAAAACATGTCCTTTTAAATAACTAAGATCCTGATCCATTATCTATATATGCAGCAAAATATTATGCTTTAAAATCTTTATAAATTAATCCAATAGGGATATAAACACTAGTGGAGCTAGTCATCTAGGGATGTAAATAATGTTATCATTGTAATTTATTTGTAATCCGTAATTTGTAATGCTATATGGAGATACTTGTTTTAAAAAGTTAGTTCCAAACATAATTTCTAATGAATCATTAAATCCTTCATTTTCGACAAGAAGTTATATAGGTATTTTTGTTTCTCCTAATCAGATACCAGCTTCTACTACTTTATCAATTTCTTGTATTTCTCCGTTAAAGTTAATATATTGATATGGTTCTTGTAATTGATAGCAAACTAGATTTTTTATCAATTTGTGGCTAATATAACTACCACTTGCTCCTGTATCAATTAAATTTTACATGGAGAATACTATATTCCATCATAATATTCTCCTTCTATCTTATAATTAGTTTTTAGTCTTTTATCTGCACTTATTAAAGGATTAAATCTTTGACTACTTCCTACTCCTACTTCTAAATAGGTTAATCGAGATGGAGCTTTTTATACATATTAATCATTGGTTTTATTTTTAAATCGAGTTCAAATTCATCATCTAACTCTTCTATATTAGTTATTGATGGAGGGTATACTTTTTCTATTTTAGAAAATAACTATGGAAAATTTATAAAAACATTCTCAGCAAAATGTTCCATATAATAAGTATTTGACAAAACATATGAAATCATATAGATAATCGAATAGGGTCTATTTCCTTCTTTAAATAAATCTTTTCTTTCAAAATTCTGTCTCAATGGTAATACTTTATCAAAATCCTTATCTTGTAAGTTATAAGCAATCCGATAATGTATGTTAAATATCAATTTTTAGTATTTTAAAATTCCTCTTAAAATACTTAAGCAAGCTTCTTCTCTTTTTAAGATTCTATTATCTAATATTGCCAAACTAATTGGGCTATCTATTGCTTCTCTAAATGTATATCTTATTATCATTTGTATAGATCGTACATGTACCCATCCTATCTTATTTCTAACTTTCTTATCTATTTGATTTAACTTGATTCATAAATCTTTCTCTGATAATAACAGTATCATTATTGTATTAGAAATCATGCTTATTTCAAAAGTTTTTTCTTGTAAATTAATTCTATAAAACATGTAATGTTATCTAAATGGTATCCTAGATCACAAGACTTCTCTAAAAAATACATGCTCCAGTGTTTCCACATGATTGCAGAAAACACACTTAGAGGGTAGGTGAAAGCCAAATTTACTGAGAATATCCGGGAGGGGAAGAAGCGCGTTCAGCAAACGCCACATGAATATCGAGATCTTGCGAGGCAGGCGTTGATCCCAAATGAGTGTATGGGAGAGTAAAGAGGCCCCCTGATGGCGCCTTCTCAACACAGCAGATTTGATAGAGAACTCGCCATTCGGGTTAGGCTGCCAAATAAGGAAATCCTTTTCATTAGAGAGAAAAGGAGGGAAGGACCGAATCTGCTGAATCTCCACGCTGGATAAAGCACCTTCAATAGGCGCCAAGTCCCAACCCCCTTCGCTGATACACTCTCGGATCGTGAGGGAAGGACTGGGAAGGTTAACCTTTCCGACAGCCAAAGCCCCTGAGCCGAGCCAATTGTCGAACCAGAAAGAACAGGTCCCCCCAGCAATCATCCATTGAGAGTTCTCCTCCACAAAGGCCCGGCAGCGCAACATACGCTTCCAGGTGGCCGACCCATTGGTGGTCTCCTGAATCTGCGTGATGTGCCCCTCTCTCTTCCCATATTTCGCTAGCAGAAAACGAGACCAAAGAGTGGAAGATGTACGAAATCTCCACCAGAGTTTGCAAGCAAAACCCGCTGCAATTTCTTCCAGTGACTGAAAACCTAGACCATCCTCCTCAACTGGCTTGCACAGATCCCTCCATCGACGCCAATGTCGCTTCTCTTTCCCAGCTGCTTCGCCCCAGAAAAAGGAAGCCATAAGCTGTTCTATCTGCCTCAACACGCTCTTCGGAAGCTCTAAGACTGCCATGGCATACTTTGGGATAGCTGAAAGGACGTGCTTGATGAGTATAGCCCGGCCACCAGGCGATAAAAGTTTAGTCTTCCATCCAGCTAACTTCAGCCTCAGTTTATCAATCAAGTGCTGAAAATGCCTCCTTGCCGGCCGTCCTTTCGAGATCATACATCCCAGGTATCTGATGGGTAATTTACAATGCTTAAAGCCAAGCCAAGTGGTTATGGATCGCAGCCTTGCTGCTGAACATTTAGAAGAGGTAAGGAAAGAGCTCTTGGATTTATTCACTCGTTGGCCTGTCCCCTCCTGATAGATGGCGAGAAAATCGAGCATTTCTTTAATATCCGACCTGAGCCCCCGCATGAACACTAACACATCATCCGCAAAGCTAAGGTGGGTGATGGAGAAACAGCCTCTTGAGAGAGCGAAAGGGGAGATCTTGGTCGAGGCGAGCAGCTCATTTAGCCCTCGGCTAAGGCTATCAGCAACCAGCAGAAATAAATAAGGAGAAAGGGGGTCTCCCTGTTTAACCCCCCGCCCACTTTGGAAGAATCCATAGGTTCGACCATTAACGAGAACCGAGAACCAAGCTCCTTTTAGGTTATTCATGACCAAGGTAATGAACCAATGACTAAATCCAAACTTCTGCAGCAATTTGGAGAGAAAATGCCAAGAAACACTGTCAAAAGCTTTCATGATATCTAATTTGAGGACCAGGTTATGACCTCGTACTTTCTTGTCAAGTGACTCTAGTATTTCCTTCGCCAGAAGAATATTGTCCGAAATTTCCCTCCCCTTAACAAAGGCCGATTGTTCTGGAGATATCAGACCATCCATAAGGGGCTGCAACCGCTCAGTCAAGATCCGCGTGAAAATTTTGTTCAAGAAGGTACAAAGGCTAATAGGTCTAAATTCTGCAAAGGTTTTCGGTCTATCAGTTTTTGGAATGAGCACAATTAAAGTGCTCCCGATGGCCTTAGAAAGTGGAACACCACAGAAGAATTCCTGCACTGCTTGCAATAGGTCCCGAGCAATAATGTCCCAGCAAGACACATAGAAAAACCCCGAGAAGCCATCGACGCCAGCCGCGCTGTGACTATCCAACCCAAAAACTGCTCTCTTAACTTCTTCCATAGATACCGGACGCGTTAGCTCCTCATTCTGTTGTTGTGTCACTATAGACGGAATCGATGCTAACAGCCGGGTCACGGATGCTTCATTGTTAGCCCCGTCTGATCCGGAGAGGAGCTGCTGGAAAAAACTAGCTGCTCCCTGTCCAATGTCGTCATTTGTCTCAAGCAAATGCCCCTGGCTGTCCTGAATCTGGTGGATGGTTAGCCGCGACCGCTTGTTAAGAAGGGAAGCGTGGAAGAATTTTGTGTTAGCATCCCCCTCCTTTAGCCACCGAACCCGAGCTTTCTGCTTCCAGTAAGTTTCCTCATCCGCAAGACATCGCAGCAGTGCAGCTTGCGCACTGCTCCACTGAGATCTTAGCACATCCGAATCCTCTCCCTCCATTTGGATCTCACATTCCTTGACCTTTGCTTCAGCCTTCTTTAGATTTGCAAATATGTCCCCAAACGTGGTTTTGTTCCACTCCTTAAGCACCTGTTTCAGACGCTTAAGTTTGGAGGAGAAGGCAAACATGCCATAGCCTTGCACCTCCTGCTCCCAGCTAGCTCGGACAACTTCAAGAAAGGTCGGGTGACGCACCCACATCTGTTGAAATTTAAAAGCAGATGGCCGAGGGGTACCCTGATGATTGTTCATGCGCAAGAGCAAGGGCGAATGATCAGAGCCAGTGCGACTTAAATGCTGCACAGAACCACAGGGGTACGCTTGCTGCCAATCAGTGTTTGCCAAAATTCTGTCAAGTCTCTTCCAGACCCGCCTACCCCTCCGGATGCCAGACCATGTGAAGCGGCTCCCAAAGGCAGGCAAGGTATTTAGACCACAGTCCGCAATAGTGTCTGCAAACTCCGAAACTGCTTGTAAATCTTGCTGGGCAGGGCCAAGATATTCATCTAAGGAAACAATAGCATTAAAATCTCCTCCAACTAGCCAAGGCTCACCACCCACTCGACGAGAGATTGAAATTAAGTCTTGCCATAGGGGTCTCCGTTCCACTGTGGTGCATTTTGCGTAGACAAAGGTTCCAAAGACTACACGAGTCCAGGTCTCATGTGTAATGGCTAAATGCAAAAGCTGGTCGGAGCTAACCTGAACATCCACCGCAACCCCTTCTCTCCACAGAATCCAAATCTTATTGGTTGGGTTACATAATCCCAGCTTAAACTTAAATTTTTGAATCAAACTTTGCAATTGTGAAGCATCAATCATTGGTTCGAGGAGAACCAAGAAGGAAATATTGTGAGCATGTACTAAAGAAAACAGCCGTCGACAAGAGGCTCGGCCGGCAACTCCTCGAATGTTCCATATGAGGAAGCTAAACATTTAATGGGTAGAGGGGAAATCCATGATGGCCTTAGAGGCCTGACGAGTGACTATGGTGCGGGGAAGCGAAAGGAACCTCTTTTTCTTTGTATTTTTCCCCTGCGGCAACGCCGAGCCTCCCAGAGAAGGGACTTTAGCATCCATACGCCTTTTGAATTGGTGGAAACTCTCACAGAGTTGAGCTCGGGGCATAGAATCCCGCTGTTGGTCCTCAGAATCCGAGAGCGAAGTCGGCCACTGGATTAAATCTCGTTCTGTTACAAGCTCACAATCATCCAGCAGCCTCGACGCCAGGTTGTTGGCTTCAGGGATGACCACTTGTAGCTGAGTGGCCGGTTCAGGGAGTTTCGGTTCCCTTGTGGCAGAATGACCATGAGATACAACCTGGCTCGGCGTCCCCTCTGAAGGGGCGGGATTAGTCGTGTCCTGATTTTGCACTACCCGTTGTTTGTGCATTTTGTCACAGCCAAGCAGATTAGGGTTCTGGCGAGGCTCATTGGTTGCCATTGGCTGCTGCATATCAGGGTGGCTTGTCTCAGGGTTCTTGGGTAACCAGACTTGCACGTGATGATCCGACCCCTGACTATCAGCAGGCTGCGCCGGGTTGCTGATCTTGCATACGTCTGCAGTATGGCCAAGTTTATGACAGCAGCGGCAATAGTCAGGCACGTTTTCGTATTCAATTTTCTGCCAGAATCCAAAAGATCCGTTAACAATCCAGACGCGATTCGGGAGATCCTTAAGAAGATCTATTTCGACACAAAGTCTTGCTACGTTAGGCCTTGTAATGGCGGCTGTGGAAGCATCAAGCCGAAGAGGTTCTCCCACAAGTCTGCTAATGGAGAAAAGAGGGGCCATGGCGAAAAAATGGACAGGAAGATTGGGTAGCCGAATCCAAATGGGGACGATGGAAGGTTCTGAGTCTACCGAGAAGGAGGGAGTCCACTTCAGTACTCGCATTCCAAAACCCTGAAAGGACCAAAAACGACGAAGCCAACATCTATGGTAGTCTTCTTCATGTTCAAACCTGATGAGAACGTGGCGTGGATCCAGCAGGCCAAGAGTGAACGTCCCTTTGTAGCCAATGGTTAAAAATTCCTTCCGTAGAGCCTCCATGGAAGGCCGTCCCTTGGAGAACTTACCTACCAGGGCAAAACGGAAAGGGGAAGCCAACGATTGAATTTCATCAATGGTGAAAGTTACCGCAGGTTCTCCGCGATACACTTCTCTCGGTTTCAAGAATTGTGAGGATGGCAACGGGTTTGAGGAGGAGGCAAGGATATCGGCAAAGGAACGCTTGGATGGCGTGGGGTGCCCCTCACCCATGGGATGAAGGGCAGCCATGGATGGAGCTAGACTAGGAGATAACAAAGAGATAGGAATGAAACCATGTAGTGCCAAGTGTTAACCATCTAGGATACCATTTGACCAAGAAATTTCCTCTTTGTTCCTAGACTAGAGAAAGATAGCAACTTAGCACCTCCTCTTCTAAAACCACTCCACCACCTTCATTAATCCTACCTTGCAAAGAATTTTTATGGAGTAATTTGAAGTTTTAATGGTTGGATCACAAGATATGAACAAGAAATGGATTAAACAAGAAAGTCTCTCTCTTCTTTCCTCTCAAGAAGCTCGGCCAAGGAGGATGAAAATGAAGATGATTTTGGGTCAATTTTTGATATTTGGTAAAGGTAAAGTAAGATAGTCAAAGTCCAAGTTGAATAAGAAAGTGACACATGTCACCTTTTAGTTTAAACTTATCCTTTTGTCTCTCCAAAATTAAACCATCTAGGTAACCTCTAATTACCTCTTAACACCTAATAAATTAATCCTTGTATACAAAACTTAATCTACTTAGCCAAATTTATCGTACTTAACGCACTAGCGGGTCCCACGTCCAATATACACTCCTAATATCTCTTGAACTAACTTATACGAGAAAAATGATTTAAAAACTATATTTACTCATAAAAATTATTTAGAAATTTTTCATAATAAAGAAAATATAGAAAATGTGTGCAAATAAATAAAATAATGTCTAGAAAATAAGAAAATTTCGGGTTCTCACACTCTCTCCTCCTTAAAAAATTTCGTCCTCGAAATTTCTTACCGTGATTCGTAAATAGACCAGGGTATTTCTTTTGCATCTCCTCTTCCACCTCCCAGGTCGCCTCCTCTACCCCGTGATTTTTCCACAAGATCTTCACCAAAGGGATTTGTTTATTTCTCAGCTCCTTAACTTTTCGGTCGAGTAGCTGTACAGGTTTCTCCTCATAGGTGAGTGATTCATCTATCTCAATCTCCTATGGTTGTAAGATGTGAGTTGGATCGGGGTAATACTTTTTGAGCATCGCGACATGAAAGACGTCATCAATTCGGGATAAACCTGGCGGCAACTCGAGTCGATACGCCACTTTCCCAACTCGTTGAAGGATCGTATAAGGTCCTACGAACCGAGGTTGAAGTTTCTTTCCTCTACCCGCAGTGACACTTCGTAGTGGCGTGATTTTAAAGAAAACATGGTCTCCAACTTCGAACTCCAAATCTTTCCTTCGATTGTCCGCGTAGCTCTTTTGTCGGCTTTAAGTTATTTGGAGTCTTTGACGTATTAACTTGACTTTTTCTTGGGCATCCTCCATCCATGGAATGGTTGTTGGATCTAGAATCTTCTTTTCGCCTACGTCATCCCAATAGATCGGTGATCGACACTTCCTTCCGTAAAGCGCTTCGTATGGTGCCATTTGGATTGACGAATGGTAACTATTATTGTAGGCAAACTCCATTAAGGTCATGTGTTGGCCCCAACTACCCCCAAAATCTAAGATGCAAGTCCTCAACATATCCTCAAGGATCTGAATGGTTCGCTCAGATTGTCCATCCGTCTAGGGGTGATAAGTGGTACTAAGGTTGAGTTTAGTCCCCAAGGTTTCTGGAAACTTTTGCCAAAATCTAGACACGAAACGAGGATCTCTATCCGAAACGATACTCACAGGGACTCCGTGTAGTCTTACAATCTCATCCATATATAACTGAGCCAATTTATCCACGGAATACTTCATGTTTACCGGTAAGAAATAGGCCGATTTGGTTAACCGATCGACGATCACCCAAACGGCATCATGTTCTCGTTGGGTTCGTGGCAAACCTGAGACAAAGTCCATTGTAATGTTTTTCCCACTTCCATTCGGGTATCTCAAGGGGTTGTAACAATCCAGATGGTTTTTGATGTTCTGCCTTAACTTGCTGACAGATGAGACAAGTTTGCATGTATTGGGCAATTTCCTTTTTCATGTTGTCCTACCAATAGGCCCCTTTCTGGTCCTGATACATCTTACTACTACCTGGACGGATTGTATACTTCGACCGATGAGTTTCCTCCAAGATTTCCCTTTTCAATACTTCATCCTTGGGTACCACCACTCGATTTTGATACTTCAAAACAGCCTCGGGACTTAAATTGAAATCAGACGTTTCTCCATTTTACACTTTTCCCCCCACTTTCATACCATCGAATCTTCCTTCTGGGCCTCTTTAATTCTTTCCAGTAAAGTGGATGTCACTCTTATGTTACCAAAAATCACCTTCTTATTGCCAAGACAAGGGTTCCATTCACTAATTGATGTCAACAAGTCCCACTCCTTAATCATTAATCTCGTAATTTGAGCCTTTCGACTTAAGGCATCGGCCACCACGTTAGCTTTTTCCGGATGGTAGTTGATGGTGCAATCGTAATCCTCCAGAAATTCCATCCATCGTTGCTGCCTCATGTTCAATTCCTTTTGCGAGAAGAGGTATCTAAGGCTCTTATGGTCAGAATAAACCTCGAAAGTTACCCCGTATAGATAGTGTCTCAACTTCTTCAAAGCAAAAACAACTGCAGCTAACTCTAAATCGTGGGTTGGGTAGTTCTGCTCATGAGTTTTCAATTTTCTAGAGGCAAAAGATATCACATTCTTGTTTTGCATCAGCACACACCCCAAACCTTCCCTCGAGGCATCAGTATAAACAGTAAAGCTATCTATTCCGTTAGGTAAAGCTAGAACGGGGGCCATGGTTAATCTTCTCTTCAATTCTTGAAAACTAGCTTCTCACCTAGTATCCCACACAAAATGATCATTTTTCTTCGTCAAGTCGGTTAAAGGCCCGGCAAGTCTAGAAAAGTCCTTAATAAAATGCCTATAGTACCCAGTCAACCCTAGAAAGCTACGAATCTCAGTGGAGTTTTCTGGCATCTTCCATTCAGTCACTGCCTCTACTTTCGCCGGGTTAACAGAGATACCTTCTTGTGAAATTACATGCCCTAAGAAAGAAATCTTCTCCAGCCAAAACTCACACTTACTAAATTTTGCGTACAATTGATGCTCTCTTAGGGTTTGTAAGGCAATTCGCAGGTGTTGCTCATGCTCCTCTCGGGTTTTTGAATAAACCAAAATGTCATCGATAAACACAATGACAAATCGGTCCAGGTAGGGTTTAAAAATTATATGCATCAAATCCATAAAAGCAGCAGGGGCATTGGTTAGTCCAAAAGGCATGACTGCAAATTCAAAATGCTCGTATCTAGAATTGAAGGCAGTCTTTGGTATGTCCTCCTTCCTAATCAACAATTGATAGTATCCCTGTCGGAGGTCTAACTTCGAGAAGACCACTGCTCCTTGCAACTGGTCAAACAATTCATCGATATGGGGCAGTGGGTATTTATTCTTAACCGTTACATTATTCAACCCCCGGTAGTCTATACACATCCGCAAACTCCCATCCTTTTTCTTAACAAACAACACAGGGGCTCCTAAAGGAGATCCACTCTCTCGAATAAACCCGCGCTGTGACAGCCCCACCTTCCCTTAAGGCGAACCAAAGGGGTTAGCGGACTGCCTGCCCAGCTCTCGCCAAGACTAACGGGACAATTCAATAAGGTTTAAACGTTCCGGAACACACAAGCGCGCTTAGACAAGTCAAAATTACAAAATAGAAAAAATGAAAACAGAGTCGGCCATGAATAGTAACTGACATGTCAAAATCCAACCACGCATCAATCAAACATATACATCTTGAAATTTAGCATTTACATACCAAAAGGGCATACCCAAGTTGTCCAACAAGTTTATACAAGTACGGTTTGTAAATTACAACTCAACACTTTTTGTTAGATCCAAAATGCACTTAGAGTTTTGCCCAAAAGGAGCTATTCAAAATATAGTTACAACAAGCTCAACTCGGCAACCAACATTCATGAACATTCCAAAAGTATTCAAATTCCTGTAAGGAAAACAAAAGGAATAGAGTGAGCTTACGCCCAGTGAGATACTATCACTCAAGCAACCAAGTTCATATAGGCATAAAACGTTCAATAATGAAGTAAACCAAGATCACACATTCACAACATGGTTAAAAGGATACGGACGGCTCTCAAGAGCCTCTTTCCTCGCTTGTATATTTGATCGGACTTCATTGACCCTCCGTCAATGTTTACAAGTAACCAACCGTAGGCTCCACTTTACTTCCATTCCTTCCACCCAACATCCCCCTACCGGATCCGAACTCCAAACAGTATCAATTTGGTAATACTCGAGTATACCGGAATCGAGAGTCTCATACTACAAGATTCCATACAACAGTCCCCATGGCTCGTCGATTTTCATGACCAAACCCTCGCCGGCTCGATTCAATCGACTACCAATGGAGTTGGGTTCAGTAATAACAGTAATGGCCGTTGGATACCCGTCCAAATGACACCAAAGCCAGTATTTGCATGTATCACTCAATCATACAGTAAACAGTCATTTAAGATAAAAGGGTGAGAGTGATCAAGTACACCCCACCTCAATCAAGGTCAGCAATGCAATTAAGCCATCAAATCAATGATTTCAAGTGTAGCAAAGCCACATAGTAACAAACAAGTGAGTAGTACACTCACCAAGCACGCAAGTGGAATTTCATAAACGTCCGCCCAAAGAGCGTCTCGAATCACCGTCACGCCCTAAAATATTCAAACAAGCACAATAAGACTCGATTACAAGTCATAAACCAATTCCACATACTACCAAAAATAAAGCTCCGTTAGGACGTATAAGCACTAAAGTAAGTCAGGGAAAATCCAGAAATGCAAGTTAAATTCTAAGACCTAAAAATAGTTTTGACGCCATTAAGCGTATTGGGCACAACTGGCACTACGAGTATCGGATGGATGTATACTATACACCATTTCGAAGCTAACAGAAATGGCTACAATGTTGAAGAAGGCCACTCAGTCCAGTTTGTAGTGAAACTAGGTGAAAATATCAATATACCAAACCAGAACCGCAAAAATAGGTTAATAAACCGCATTCTGGTTAAATCATCATAAGTCAGGCTACCTAAGTCCAATTCAAGTGATTACAAAGCCATCCGAAAGCTAAGATACCAGGTTATATTTCTTAAGAAGAATTAAACAACCAAATCAGTAGTATTCCCAATCAAATTAACCAATTACCAAAGCTGATTACCAAGTTCGGATAGAAACAGGGCAGCAGGGGTATTTCAGTCTTTTTATAGGCTACGTTGCTCTGATTGGCCTAAACTTTTGTAGCCAACTATAAACTATCATTCCCTACAACTTTCATGTTTTAACCCAAGGCTAATACAGCCTCTAACTAGGAGGAACAGTACCGGGCAGAATGTGATTACATGAAACCCTAACTTGTGAAATTTTCCGTCAAATGCGGAAATTTTCCGCAACAACCACAATTTATGCATTCTAGCTCCATTCTAGATTATTTCCAACCATCATACATGGCCACACAATAGTAATCATATTTAAACAGAAAAATCATGAATAAATAGAAAAAATGCCATCAATCTCACTAAAATCATGAAATAACCCACAAAGACACCTCTTAGGCTACCACAAGCCATTAATTATACATCATCAAGAACAAAAGAGGAGTTCCTTAGATGCTCACCTTAAAATGTAAGAAAGGAAGCAACTAACCACCTTAGCCTTCCAAACAACTTCACAACTAACCTTAATATCACCAAACTAAGAGGTTTTATGGAGTAGTTTAAAGATTAAACGGTTGAAGTGAAAGATTGGGCAAGATTGGAGACTAGAAAATTGAGAGCTTTTCCTTTCTTTTTGGCTTGGAGAGAATCGGCCAAGAGCTTGCAATTAAGGGGTAATTTTGGTCAATTTTTGATTTATTTGGTAAAGTAATGAATAGTAGTCAACAAGTAAGAAGTAATCTCCAAGTGACACTTGTCACTTCCATAAATGCATAGCTATCCTTTTGTCTCTCTCACACTAATTCATGTAGTATCCTCTAGTTATCTCTTAACACCTGCTAAAATAAACCCGGTATCCAACACTTAACCTAATTGGCCGAATTTTTCCGAACTTTTCGCACTAGCGGGTCCCACGTCCGGTATACATTCTTAATTTCTCAAAAACTAACCGATACTAGAAAAATCATCTAAAAACTATATTTACTTATAAAAATTATCTAGAAAATTTTCTACTAAAGAAAATGCAGAAAAGCATGCAATTAAATAAAATAAAACCTAGAAACTGGGAAAATTTACGGGGTCTCACACTCTCTCCCCCTTAAAAGAATTTCGCTCTCGAAATTTCTCACCTTAACTCACGAAAAGTTCTGGATATTTCTTTTGCATCTCTTCTTCCATCTCCCAGGGAACTTCCTCTGTCCCGTGATTTGCTTGTTTACTAACGGAATTTGCTTGTTTCTCAGTTCTTTAACTTTTCGGTCAAGTACTTGTACAGGTTTCTCGTCGTACGTGAGCGATTCATCTATGTCAAGCTTCTCTGGTTGTAAGATATGGGATGGGTCGGGATAGTACTTCTTGAGCATCGAGACGTGGAAGACGTCGTGAATTTGAGAGAGACTGGACGGAAGCTCTAGTCTATATGCTACCGTACCGACTCTCTGGAGAATCTTGTAAGGTCCGACGAACCTTGGTTGCAATTTCTTTCCTTTACCCGCCGTAATGCTCCGTAATGGTGTGACTTTAAGAAACACATGGTCCCCAATTTCGAACTCCAAATCTTTCCTTCGATTGTCTGCGTAGCTCTTTTGTCGGTTTTGAGCAGTTTGGAGTCGTTGCCGTATCAATTTGACCTTTTCTCGCGCCTCCTCCATCCATGGAATAGTTGTTGGATCTAATGCCTTTCTCTCGCCAACTTCGTCCCAGTAGATCGGTGACCGGCATTTTCGTCCATATAGTGCCTCGTAGGGAGCCATTTGAATCGACGAATGGTAGCTGTTGTTGTACGCAAACTCTACTAAGGTCATGTGTTGACCCCAGTTGCCTCCAAAATCCAGAATGCAAGTTCGCAACATGTCCTCGAGAGTTTGGATTGTTCGCTCCGATTGTCCATCCGTCTGAGGGTGATAAGTAGTGCTCAAGTTGAGTTTAGTCCCCAGAGTTTCTTGGAATTTCTGCCAAAACCTTGATACGAAACGGGGATCTCTATCGGAGACGATACTCACAGGAACACCATGTAGTTTCACTGTCTCGTCCATGTACAGTTGGGCCAACTTGTTCATGGAATACTTCATGTTTACCGGCAAGAAATGGGCCGACTTGGTTAATCGATCGTCGATCACCCAAACGGCATCGTGTCCTCGTTGCGTTCGCGGCAAACCTGAAACAAAGTCCATTGTGATGTTTTCCCACTTCCATTCGGGTATCTCAAGGGGCTGTAACAAGCCCGATGGTTTTTGATGCTCCGCCTTAACCTGTTGGCAAACGAGACATTTTTGCACGTATAAAGCGATTTCCTTCTTCATATTGTCCCACCAATAGGTTCCTTTCAGATCTTGATACATCTTACTACTACCCGGATGGATTGTGTACTCGGACCGATGAGCCTCCTCTAAGATCTCCGTCTTCAACATTTCATCTTTAGGCACCACCACTCAGTTCCGGTATCTTAAAATACCTTCAGGACTGAAGTTGAAATCAGTCGTTTCCCCTTTTTTCACCTTCTCTCCCCATTTCCGCAC